>NC_133380.1:1903292-1932030 GCF_049309525.1 Garra rufa | reverse complement strand
CTTTTTAATATTATAAATTATAATCCGTAAACATATAATTTATAATAAATTAAATATAGGTATAGTCACTTTATGAGCACTTGATTAAATTATATAGAAAATAAAATCGCATGTGATATTATCAGTGTGCCAGTGCTTTACTGTAGATCAGAGTTTGTGCTCCACAAATAAACCAGTCCTGATTAACTCTCTCTAATGATGCCTGACAGACACAGATTTCCTCCCCCATCAGACACAAGCCCTCCAGACCTGAGCCGCAGTAATCCATCCGTTCATTGGTATTTAACTACAACTATAACACCTGCATCTTCAACAAGGTAAAGAAAGAAGCTCTGTGAGAAACACTTGATGCCTGTTTCTATACATAATACAAAAACATTGAGATTAACTCTACCATGCATTACACACACGCTGCCAAAAACATTTTTTAGCAGTTATTTTCGAGTAAAACACTTAAATATACTTAAAACTAAAATTAGCTGAAAATCAAAACCAATGCTTATTTTCTTAACACTTAATTTGAATCTACTTGTATTTCATCAAATCAATGTTATAGACAAAATACAAGTATATTCAAAGAATGTTCTCTTTAATATCCTTAAAAATCAGATAAAATGACATGAGAATGAAAATTAACACTTTTTAGAGTATATACACTAAATCTACTTGTATTTTGACAGATTGAGTCACCTTTATTGACAAAATACAAGTAGATTTAAAGTATACTTTAGTAAAGTATACTACATACCTTTAAAACTAGATAAAATTACATATATAATTGATTATTTTCTTAATGCTTAATTTGAATCTACTTGTATTTCATCAAATCAATTTTATATACAAATTATAAGTATATTCAAAGAATATTTTCTTTAATATCCTTAAAAATCAGATAAAATTACATGAATCTATAATTACACTTATTTTCTTAACACTTAATTTGAATCTACTTGTATTTCATCAAATCAATTTTATAGACAAAATACAAGTATATTCAAAGAATGTTCTCTTTAATATTCTTAAAAATCAGATAAATGACATGAGAATGAAAATTAACACTTTTTAGAGAATATACACTAAATCTACTTGTATTTTGACAGATTGAGTCACCTTTATTGACAAAATACAAGTAGATTTAAAGTATACTTTAGTAAAGTATAATACATACCTTTAAAACTAGATAAAATTACATATATAATTGATTATTTTCTTAATACTTAATTTGAATCTACTTGTATTTCATCAAATCAATTTTATAGACAAATTATAAGTATATTCAAAGAATATTTTCTTTAATATCCTTAAAAATCAGATAAAATTACATGAATCTATAATTACACTTATTTTCTTAACACTTAATTTGAATCTACTTGTATTTCATCAAATCAATTTTATAGACAAAATACAAGTATATTCAAAGAATGTTCTCTTTAATATCCTTAAAAATCAGATAAATGACATGAGAATGAAAATTAAATTTTTTAGAGAATATACACTAAATATACTTGTATTTTTACAGATTGAGTCACCTTTATTGACAAAATACAAGTAGATTTAAAGTATACTTTAGTAAAGTATAATACATACCTTTAAAACTAGATAAAATTACATTGATTATTTTCTTAACACTTAATTTGAATCTACTTGTATTTCATCAAATCAATTTTATAGACAAATTATAAGTATATTCAAAGAATATTTTCTTTAATATCCTTAAAAATCTGATAAAACTACATGAATCTATAATTACACTTATTTTCAGAGAACATACCTCATATCTACTTGTATTTTGTTCAAGTTAAGTCAGCCTTTATTAACAAACTACAAGTAGACTCACAGTATATTCTCTTTAATATCTTTAAACATCAGATAAAATTACATGAGAATCAAAATTATGCACTTATTTTCAGAGAATATACCTCAAATCTACTCAGTTTAAATCAAGCTTTATTAACAAATAAACAGATTTAAAAGTACAAGTGGATTCAAAGAAAATTCTCTTTAATATCCTTAAAAATCAGATAAAATTACATGAAAATCAAAGCAAACACCAATTTCAGAGAATATACACTGAATTTACTTGTATTTTCACATGTTGCGTAACCTTTATTAACAAATTACAAGTAGATTCAAACTATATTCTCTCCAATACCCTTAAAATCAAAAATAAAAAAATTACATATAAAACAAAATAACAGCTCATTTAAGAGAATATACATTTAATCTACTTGTATTTTGACAAGTTTAGTTTAGACACCTTTATTAACAAATTACAAGTAGATTCAAAGTATATTCTCTTTCAATATTTTTAAAAATCAGATAAATTTACATGAGAATCAAAATTAACACTTATTTTCAGAGAACATACCTCAAATCTACTTGTATTTTGTTCATGTCAAGACAACCAATACCTTTTAAACTACAGAAAATTAACAGAAAATCTAAATAAACACAATTTCAGAGAATATACATTAAATCTACTTGTAGTTTGACAGGCTGAGTCACCTTTATTAGCAAATTACAAGTAGATTCAAAGTATATTCTCCTTATCCTTAAAACTACATAAACTTTGAATCTACTTGTATTTTGACAGGTTGCGTAACCTTTATTAACAAATTACGAAAAGATTCAAAGTAGATTCTCCTTAATATCCTTAAAGCAAGATAAACTTACCTGAGAATCAAAATTAGCAATTATTTTCAGAGAATATACCTCAAATCTACTTGTATTTCGTTCAAGTCAAGCTTTATTAAATTACTAACAGATTTAAAGTACATTCTCTTTAATAGCCTTAAAACTAGATAAAAATGAAATGAGAATCAAAATAAACACCAATTTCAGAGAATATTCATTGAATCTACTTGTATTTTGAAAGGTTGAGTCGCCTTTATTTACAAATTACAAGTAGATTCAAAGTATATTCTCCTAAATATCCTTAAAACTAGATAAACTTACCTGAGAATCAAAATAAACACCAATTTCAGAGAATATACCTCAAATCTACTTGTATTTCGTTTAAGTCAAGTCAAGCTTTATTAACAAATTACAAACAGATTCAAAGTACATTCTCTTTAATACCCTTAAAACTAGATAAAATTACATGAGAATCAAAATAAACACCAATGTCAAAGATGTATATATTGAATCTACTTGTATTTTGACAGGCTGCGTAACCTTTATTAACAAATTACAAGTAGATTCAAAGTATATTCTCCTTATCCTTAAAACTACATAAACTTACCTGAGAATCAAAATAAACACCAATTTCAGAGTATATACATTGAATCAACTTGTACTTTGACAGGCTGAGTCACCTTTATTAACAAATTACAAGTAGATTCAAAGTATATTCTCCTTAATATCCCTAAAACTAGATAAACTTACCTGAGAATCAAAATTAGCACATATTTTCAGAGAATATACCTCAAATCTACTTGTATTTCGTTTAAGTCAAGTCAAGCTTTATTAACAAATTACAAACAGATTTAAAGTACAGTCTCTTTAATACCCTTAAAACTAGATAAAATTACATGAGAATCAAAATAAACACCAATGTCAAAGATGTATACATTGAATCTACTTGTATTTTGACAGGCTGCGTAACCTTTATTAACAAATTACAAGTAGATTCAAAGTAGATTCTCTCCAATACCCTTAAAAGTACATAAAAGTACATAAATCTCAATAAACACCAATTTAAGAGAATATACATCGAATCTCTTTGTATTTTGACAAGTTGAGTCACCTTTATTAGCAAATTACAAGTAGTTAAAAATACATATCTTTAAAACTACATAAAATTAGCTGAATTAAAAATATTGTCAGATAATCTACTAAATCTACAAGTAATTTGTTTATTAAGGTGATCTGCCAAGTCAAAACACAAGTTTCAATGTATATTCCCTAAAATAGCTTCGTTTCTGAGGTGATTTTATCTAATATTTCAATGTTTTACATTCTGTGCAGTCGGAAACTAAGTCAAGTAACGTTACATGATTGTTTGGTGACTTCAACTAGCTCTTTTCATCAAAAACGTTCACGAACGCTACTTGAAAGTTCCCGATAATGTGAAACTGAGGTAAAAGAGTTGCAGTGAGGTAAAACTATGAGAAGAGTTAAGTAGAAGCACAAGCAGAGACTGACCCAGAATGAGGAGGTAGACGCCGATGATCGTCTCTCCCTGATCGGACAGCGGCGGGTCGCGGCTCATCAGACTGAAGTTGTTGTTCCTCCAGGGGATGTTCACCACCTGAAGCGGGTTTTTCACAGACATGCCGGTTTCCAAAGTGTCTAAAGAATCATGAAAGGAAAAATTTCCTCCTGCGGCTCCCGTTTAGCACCCGCTCTGCTCTTAAGACGCGTCGCTTCTCCCGCTGAGCGGTTAAAAATACCGAGCGACAGAGACGTGACGTGACTCGAGCTAATCCACCTTCAGTCAGAAGAGCAACACACACACACACACACACACACACACACACACACACACACACACACACACACACACACACACACACACACACACACACACACACACACACGAGATTCTTCCCTAAACGACATCTCCTTTAGAAAACGACATTGTCATCATTTACTCACCCTCACAGCTAACAACATGTTTTGCTAACGTTCCCATTAGCTAAGGGAAGAAAACGTGTCTCGTTTTTCACTTTTCACAAACCCTCCTGTTATCCTTGGGGTCAATTTGACCCCATTCAATGTTTAACGTATGTACATATATAATTGACTTTTTTTTTTTTGCTTCAGATTGAATGACTTTTCCTAATTTAATGGGGAAAACTTGGTAAACATAAAACTAACATGATATTATTTGTTCAATGCCCTGTACACATTTTTGTTACATCGGTGTTCTTTGGGGTCAATTTGACCCCAGGTTCTTTTAGCTGTGTAAAACATAAGAAATATAAAAAATTTACACACATTTGTTTTGGGTGATATTGAGGTCACTATAACATGCTATGATTTTATAATATGCACTATAATTTTATATGTTAAGTATAATAAAAATAAAAAATAAAACTAACACAACCATACCTGTAGTATTGCGAGAACCACTGTCAGTTGAATTGCTCTCTCAATCGAAAATGGCCTCTACGCAAAGGTTTTCTTTCAGTGAGATTTTGTCACAGGTTTTTAAAAGTGAAAGTTGGGGGGTGTTTCAGAGTGTTGTTAAGTAGTCAACAAAGACATCAATTACCTGACACTAACCTTTTAGCAAAAAAATATCATATTCTAGAGGTTTTAAATTTGGGGTCAAATTGACCCCAGTGGGAAAAAGGTGTTAGCGGATTTTAGGGTAACAGGAGGGTTAAGTTGACCATTGGTTTTATTATAGCACAGATGTAGTGTTTTTTTTTTTTTGGCGAATTGATTATCATTTAATAATATAACCACAGTATTAGTACAAATACCATGGTTAAACTATGGTTAGTGTAGCAAAACCACCGTTAATTTGTGGTTAACATTGTTTAACTACAATAACCATGTTTTTTGTATTATTTGTAGTAAAACCATGGTCAATTTTCGTAAACCCTGCTGAGAAAAACTGCTAAAACCAGCTTAGACTGGTTGGCTGATCTTAGCTGGTTTTAGCTGGCCAGACTGGGACACCAGCTAAACCAGCTAAAAAGTGGCCAAAAACCCTCTAAAACCAGCCTGGTTGACAAGCTTAAACCAGCGAACCAGTCTAGGCTGCTTTTAGCTGTTTTTTTTTTTTTTCAGCAGGGAAGGAACATTTTTCGTAGTATGGTACAAAAAACATTAGGGGAACGTTCCATTTCATACTTTGCTAATAATGTTATTTTTGAATGTTCTATAAACGTTGTGAATCAATCCCTGCCTAGGCTGGTTTGCTGGTTTTAGCTGGTCAGCAGGCTGGTTTTAGAGGGGTTTTGGCCACTTTCCCAGCCTGGCTAGGCTGGGAGACCTGCTTAAACCAGCTAAAACCAGCCAACCAGTCTAGGCTGGTTTTAGCTGTTTTTTTCAGCAGCCCTAACATACATTAACATTCCCATATTGTTTGCAAAATGCTTAGAGAACATTCCTTTGTTTTCTAGAATTTGTATAACCAAGAAAAAAATAAACATTTAATGAACAAAGTTTTGAGTTTTCAGTGAACATTTAAAAAATGTTTTCATAACCTAATGAGAACATTAGCAAAATGTTATTACACATTTTGTTAGCTAGGTCATTTCAAATTGCAACATGTTTTATTTGATCCCTAGCAGGAGTGACATTTGATTACATTACATTTATATTTAATTATACTCTGTTCCTCACACAAAGTTTTACTATATAGCTCAAAAGCCATGTGCATGAAATACTTTTATTGTAACTTTGAGTTTGACATTCACTTTGTCATAAACTGTGATTAATAATGGTGCTGCTGTCCAGGGTGCTGAACTGGAGGTCAGTGCTCAGTGGAGATCAGGTACTAGATTCAATTTCAGTTTTTTATTAGATTAATATACCTTAAATCTACTTGTATTTTGTTCAGGTCCAGTAAACCTTTGTTGACAAAATACAAGTTAATTTAAAGTATAGTTTGTATAATACCTTTAAAGCTAGATATAATTACCTGAAAATCAAATTAAACACCAGTTCCAGAGCATTTACATTGAATTTACTTTATTTATTTTGACAGGTTGAGTCACCTTTATTAACAAATTACAAGTAGATTCAAAGTAGATTCTATATAAAGTAATATCCTTAAAACTAGAGAATCAAATCAAAACGAGAATCAAAATTAACACTTATTTTCAGAGAAAATACCTCAAATCTACTAGTATTTTGTTCAAGTCAACCTTTATAAACAAACTACAAGTAGATAAAGATAAGTCAATTCTCTTTAAAATACTTACAAATCAGATCAAATTACATGAGAATCAAGATTAACTTTATTTATTAAATTTACTTATTTTGTTCAAGTCAACCTTTATTGACAAAATACAAATATACAAAGTATACTAATTTAAAATTACCTGACATTTTGAACATTTATTATATATATACACATTTATAATAATAATAATAATAATAATAATAATAATAATAATAATACACACAAATTTGATTTTGCTATTATTTGCAATTCACAAAAATGTTATTTATACATTATGAACGTTTTTTCTGGACGTTCATATAACTTTCTTTTTTTCTGACATTACTACTTATTTAAGAACATTTAGAGAATGCTGTTTGCAAAATGCTAAGAGGACATTCCTTTGTTTTCTAGTATTTGTATAACCAAGAAAAAAAACATTTAAAAAAAACTTAGTTTGAATATTCAGTTTAAGTTTTGCAATACAGCTCAAAAGCCATATGTATAAACTTCTTTTATTGTGAATTTAAGTTTTTAGATTTGTATAAACTGTCCATTAAAAACTAAAATTTAAATGTGTTTAAGCCAAATATGTGTTTGTATTCAAATTAATATCATAAAGTGTCTTTTACTATAATGGTGCTGCTGTCCAGGGTGCTGAACTGGAGGTCAGTGCTCAGTGGAGATCAGGTACTAGATTAATTTTATTTTTATTTTATAAGATGCATCATTACCTCTTCAGCCATTAGTGGAAATGACCCTGAAATAAAACCTGAAGCATAGGGAGCAAATGTTTTATGACTCCTGTACAGCTGATGACTCAGACCTGCGTGATTACAGGTGAAAATGAAGAGTCTATTAACTTCGTTTGTCATGACGGACGCTCTAATTGTGCGCACCGGGCGGCCAGTGGGAGACTTTGACTAATAGGATCTGTGAGTTAAGGAGTTGAGGATCTGGTAAAGAGCAGACAGCTTCAGCATAATCTCAGCTGGGCGCAGACAGACAGCTTCACATTCTGATCAACAATAAATGCAGTAGATGAAGTTAAGACATAGAACATGAATCCCCCAAAAATCCAAGCAATAGTAGTAGTGATGCCTGATGCTCAAGGCTGGTTATTTACTGTTCCAGCAGTGACAAACAGGAACTATAATTTTCAATATCCATGAGTAATATTCGTACAAAATAAAGAGCACTTCGCCTTTTGTTTGGTTGTTTTTTGTTCTTTTTTGTCAGCGTGTGCTCATGTTAATGGGCTTTTGTCAAGTAACCACTTTCACGCTCTCTCAAGTACCAGAGTTTGTAGTCTTTTGTTTAAAGCCACTTTTAATAGAAGCAATTTGCTTAAAAGGAGAGAAAAGTGGTGAGTCAGATCAGGCAGAGGGACAAACGGACACAATAAAAGCCATTATAATTTGGTAACATGACATTTTAATAGGTTATTGACAATAAAAAAATTGCTGGACTATGGAGCTGCAAAGCGATTAGTTGCGATTAATTGATTCAAAATGAAAGTTTGTTTGTATACTTTATGTGCATGTGTACTGTGTATATTTATTATGTATATATATACACAAACACACATGTTTTTTTAAAAAAATTTAATTTATATATATATATAAATATAAAAAATTAAATATAAATCTAACATTGTGTCTTAATATATACATGCATGTGTGTGTAACTTATATTTACATAATAAATGTACACACACACATAGTATGCAAACATAACCTTTTATTTTGAATCGATTAATTGTGAGTAATTGATTTGCAGTTCTACTGGACTCAAAAGTCAAAATATTACAAGAATAAAGTCAAAATACAACGAGAATAAAGTCGAAATATTACGAGAATAAAGTCTAAATATTACGAAAATAAAGTCTAAATACTACAAGAATAAAGTCGAAATATTTACGAGAATAAAGTCGAAATATTACGAGAATAAAGTCGAAACACTACGAGAATAAAGTCGATATATTACGAGAACAAAGTCGAAATATTACGAGAATAAAGTCGAAATATTACCAAAAATAAAGTCTAAATACTACGAGAATAAAGTCGAAATACTACGAGAATAAAGTCGAAATATTACGAGAATAAAGTCAAAATACTACGAGAATAAAGTCGAAATATTACGAGAATAAAGTCGAAATACTACGAGAATAAAGTCGAAATATTACGAGAATAAAGTCAAAATATTACGACAATAAAGTCGAAATATTACGAGAAAAGTCGGAATATTACGAGAATAAAGTCAAAATACTACGAGAATAAAGTCAAAATACTACGAGAATAAAGTTGAAATATTACGAGAATAACGTCAAAATATTATGAGAATAAAGTCAAAATACTACGAGAATAAAGTCAAAATACTACGAGAATAAAGTCGAAATATTACGAGAATAAAGTCAAAATACTACAAGAATAAAGTCGAAATATTATGAGAATAAAGTCAAAATACTACGAGAATAAAGTCAAAATACTACGAGAATAAAGTCGAAATATTACGAGAATAAAGTCGGAATATTACGAGAATAAAGTCGGAATATTACGAGATTAAAGTCAAAATATTACGACAATAAAGTCGAAATATTACGAGAAAAGTCGGAATATTACGAGAATAAAGTCAAAATACTACGAGAATAAAGTCAAAATACTACGAGAATAAAGTTGAAATATTACGAGAATAACGTCAAAATATTATGAGAATAAAGTCGGAATATTACAAGAATAAAGTCGGAATATTACGAGAATAAAATCGAAATATTACGAGAAAAGTCGGAATATTACAAGAATAAAGTTGAAATTACGAGACTAAAGTCTTAAAACATTTTGACTATATTCTCATAATATTTCAACTTGATTTTCTTAATATTTTCATAGCAAATATAACTAGATTTATGCATGATATTTTTTTTTTTAGATTACACATTAAAACGGTGTATCAAAATGCTAGGACATTTTGTATGCATTTTTTTAACATTTCATTGAAATAAGACTAATAAAATGAAACATTTTGACTTGGATCCTAACCTGTGGGATCAAGGAGTGTTTTGTGAATGAGAACGGCGTCCTTCACACGAAACGGAGGATGAGTTTGAGTTGAAGGTGAGGAAATGAATGTTCTCCTCCACACTTTTTTCTCTTTCTCCTCAATCCTCAGATAATCGCCTCTGTCTGGTCAGGTTCAGCTTGGGACGGTTGCAGCTCAGAGCTGGAAACAGAAACACTTTAAACATCATCTCAGCGGGACACCCGATCACCTGCTGGATCAGCAAAACACAGCCGGGGTCACATTTTGACCCCAACGTACACTACCAGTCAAAAGACTTAATGTTTCTCAAAGTCTCTTCTGCTCACCAAGCCTCAATTTTTTTTATCCAAAGTACAGCAAAAACAGTAAAATTCCGCAGCATTCCGACTTTATTCTCGAAGAATAAAAAAAAACACCTTTAAAAATGTTACTCTTATCTCACAATTCTGACATTTCTTTTCACAATTTGAAGTTTTTCTCACAACTCTGACTTTCTGCCACAGAATAAAATGAAAAACAACAATTATAACCATCACAAAGATTTTATCTGAGTTGTATTTGAATTATATTTTTTGTGTCAGAAACAAGCTTCCATACCAAATGAACTGTAATTATTTTCTGACATGAAAGCATGTCATTAGGGTTGTTAAACTGAAAGACATTCAGAATCAGGACAGCAGCTTAAATAAAGAGCCAAACTGTGCAAAAACAACAGCTTTTAGAGCGTGCGCTCAGTAAATGGACGTCCGTGTGAAATAACAGTAATGAATTGAGCAGCAGCACCTGTACCTCATCCAGACTCACGTGTCTGTCGCTGAGCCAGATCCTCCATTAGTCCAGCTCCGCTTGTGTCTCCCAGAGACTCCATTATCAAACGGAGGGATTTTGGCTGTTGGTCACAGCGCTGACGTCTGCAAACGTGAAGGTTATGATGAACTGAAGCATCAGCGACTTCTTGAAAAACACTTTATTCTGAGACTGACCAAACTAGGATTAAAAAACTGCAGTCTTAAGACCTCTTACTTAAGACCTTCATTTAACCTAGTGATAAACAAAGCCTCTAAATCAAGTATGAGTCTCTGAATAAAACAGAGCTGTTATTTCCTCCATATTCTCACTAGATCAGACTATATAAGCCATAAAAACCCGAAGATCAAATATGATACTAAAAAACATTTTTTAGATTTTGTGTTTTATCTAAAGTTTCCCAATCCCATTTTAAAAAATTAATTTTTCTATTACTTCACAGAATTCTAAGGAAAAACTAAATTGTGTGAGATGTAAACTCAACGTAAACCAAAAATTACGACAGAACTCAGAATTCCAAAAAACAAAGTAAACATTTCAAGAAAAAAAAAAGCCCCCACAGATTTCTGAGACAAAAAGTGTAAAATTACAAGATGCAAACTCAGAATTTATAGAAAAAAAGCTCCATGTGCATGATATAAACTCAAAATAATAAAAAATTGTGAGATGTAAACTCAGAATTCTGAGGAAAAAAATTTAACTGTAAGATAATAAAAAAAACTACAAATTGCAGGATGTAAACTCAGAATTCTAAGGAATAAAACTAAAAATTGTGATATTTAAAAAAAAAAAAAAAAGTATGTTACGAAATGTACACTTAGAATTCTGAGGGAAAAACATTGTAAGATGTATAAAAAAACACTAAAATTGCAAGATGTAAACTCAAAATACTAAGGCGAGAAAAAATTGTGAGATGTAAAAATAAAAATAAATTATGATATGTAAACTCAGAATTCTGAGTAAAAAAAAAAAAAAAAAAAAAAAAAAGATTAAAAAAACCCTACAAATTGCAAAATGTAAAATCAGAATTCTAAGGGCTAAAACTAAAAAAAAAAAAAAAAATGTATGTAAACTTAGAATTCTGAGGGGAAGAATAATTGTGAGATGTATTAAAAAAAAATATATATATATATATATATATATTGCAAGATGTAAACTCAATTCTAAGGCGAGAAAAAATTGTGAGATGTAAAAATAAAAATAAATAATTATGATATGTAAACTCAGAATTCTGAGTAAAAAAAAAAAAAAAAAAATTAATAAAAAGACCCTACAAATTGCAGGATGTAAAATCAGAATTCTAAGGGATTAAACTAAAAATTGTGATATTAAAAAAAAAAAATGTAAACTTAGAATTCTGAGGGGAAAAAACATTCTAAGATGTATAAAAAAAAAACCACTAAAATTGCAAGATGTAAACTCAAAATTCTAAGGAAAAAAATTGCAGGACAACGCAATTGTGAAAAAAAAGTGAAATGTTTTTATAACAAAAATAATTGCAAGATGTACACTTAAAATTCTAAAGGAAAAAACAAAATGTGAGATGCAAATAAAAATTGCAAGATGTAAACAAGAAATTGTATATATAGATAGAAAAATTGTAGGTTTAAAAAAAAAACATGCAAGTCATTTCAGAATTCTAAGAGGGAAAAAAAAAAAAAAAACCACCACAGAATTCTGAGGAAAAAACAAAACAAAAAAATAGCAGGAAGCAAAGCTGCATGACATAACCTGAAAATTCTGAGAAAACTATTATTTTTATTATTGTAAATGAGCTTCCAGAGGTCTGACTGTGGATGCTGAGGTCAATCTAACTCTGAGTCCAGATCTGTCTGTATCGCTCAAGGAACGTAATCTGCCATCAGATGGAAATAACCTGCTAAGAGGATTGAGAGCCTTGCTGGACATTCACAGCAACGAACACACACACAGACAATAAAAGGCTCCATTAACGCAAATGAAAGACATAGTGGACGGATTCAGCCTCATATTTGTTGAAGCGACAGGATCAGAGTGTCTGAAACGTTCACCTTGAGACCATATAAATACTTTCTCCCAATAAATCCTGCTACAAAATAAATCTCTTAAAGGCACAGTGACTAACCAATATTGACTCACCGATCGCAATTACAGATATGAATAACAAGGTGTTTTGCAGCTTTCTAACACATTTATGACACATTCTAACATCAACCGTAATCAAGAATTTGACATACTGAGCCAAAACCAGTGCACTCAAATGAAGCTTTGACGTCTTTATCACAACAAATCACTCAAATAAAAACAAATAAGATCAAAAATGGAGACAAAGATTGTTTATTTACAAAAGCCAATGAAGCGCACAAAACCGCTGCTCAGAACTCAACATCTGAGCGCTCCAACTACATAAAAAGAGTAAATAAAAAGAAAATCAAAGGAAATGGAAAATATTAAGATCCAGAAGAAAAAGCAAATGGTTCTTGAATGTTTTCAGCACTCAGATCAGGTCAGCCACTGAAAAACAAAACAAGAGTACGTGAGAGTTAATAAGCTGAAAAATATCTGTAAAACTGTCTTAAATCAAACGACTTTATATGAATATGCACTGAACAGATGACGCATGTTCTGTAGATATACGTGTATTTGACTGTGTTCCTGCTCACCGTTCATGGGCATTTCATCAATCTGTGTGGAATAGTACTGCTCAATATCACGCAGGATACGGATGTCGTCGTTCTTCACAAAGTTGATGGCCACACCCTTCCTGCCGTAACGACCCGATCGACCAATCCTGACGACAGAAACTTCATTTATATACAGATTAAAAAAACAGACTTAAAATGCAAAGAAACTTCCCTTTTAATCTCGCAATCTTTTTTATAAGTCAGAATACTATGAGAATAAAGTCAGTATACCATAAGAATAAAAACAGAATACTACAAGAGTAAAGTCAGAAATTGTACGAGAATAAAGTCGGAATACTACAAGAGTAAAGTCAGAAATTGTATACTACAGAATACTATGAGATTAGTCAAAATACCACCAGAATAAAGTCAGAATACCACGAGAATAAAGTCGGAATACTAGGAGAATAAAGTCGGAATACTACAAGAGTAAAGTCAGAAATTGTATACTGCAGAATACTATGAGATTAGTCAAAATACCACCAGAATAAAGTCAGAATACCACGAGAATAAAGTCGGAATACTACGAGAATAAAGTCGGAATACTACGAGAATAAAGTCGGAATACTACGAGAATAAAGTCGGAATACTAGGAGAATAAAGTCGGAATACTAGGAGAATAAAGTCGGAATACTAGGAGAATAAAGTCGGAATACTACGAGAATAAAGTCGGAATACTAGGAGAATAAAGTCGGAATACTAGGAGAATAAAGTCGGAATACTAGGAGAATAAAGTCGGAATACTACGAGAATAAAGTCGGAATACTACGAGAATAAAGTCGGAATACTAGGAGAATAAAGTCGGAATACTACGAGAATAAAGTCGGAATACTACGAGAATAAAGTCGGAATACTACGAGAATAAAGTCGGAATACTACGAGAATAAAGTCGGAATACTAGGAGAATAAAGTCGGAATACTACGAGAATAAAGTCGGAATACTAGGAGAATAAAGTCGGAATACTAGGAGAATAAAGTCGGAATACTAGGAGAATAAAGTCGGAATACTACGAGAATAAAGTCGGAATACTACGAGAATAAAGTCGGAATACTACGAGAATAAAGTCGGAATACTAGGAGAATAAAGTCGGAATACTACCAGAATAAAGTCGGAATACTACGAGAATAAAGTCGGAATACTAGGAGAATAAAGTCGGAATACTACGAGAATAAAGTCGGAATACTACGAGAATAAAGTCGGAATACTACGAGAATAAAGTCGGAATACTACGAGAATAAAGTCAGAATACTAGGAGAATAAAGTCGGAATACTAGGAGAATAAAGTCGGAATACTACAAGAGTAAAGTCAGAAATTGTACGAGAATAAAGTTGGAATACTACGAGAGTAAAGTCAGAAATTGTATACTACAGAATACTATGAGATTAGTCAAAATACCACCAGAATAAAGTCAGAATACCACGAGAATAAAGTCGGAATACTACGAGAATAAAGTCGGAATACTAGGAGAATAAAGTCAGAATACCACGAGAATAAAGTCGGAATACTACGAGAATAAAGTCGGAATACTACGAGAATAAAGTCAGAATACCACGAGAATAAAGTCGGAATACTAGGAGAATAAAGTCGGAATACTACGAGAATAAAGTCGGAATACTAGGAGAATAAAGTCGGAATACTAGGAGAATAAAGTTGAAATACTACGAGAATGAAGTCGGAATACTTCGTGAAAAAAGTCGGAATACCACGCAAATAAAGTTGGAATACTACTTGAATTTAGGTCGAAATATTACGTAAATAAAGTCGAAATATGAGAATAAAGTCAAAATACAAATGTGAATAAAGCCAAAAATGTTTGGAGAACAAAGTTGAAATTCCGAGAATTATTTTGTAGCAGTTATAAGATTAAAGTTATAATGTGTGTGTGTGTATGTATGTGTGTTTAATATTTATGTTAACTCTTTGTGTCATTTCAGTTTCAATTTTTAGTATATAAGGTTAAATGAAAATAAAATGCAGCATTGGCCACTAGCTAGAATAATGTTTAATTTTTATTTATCTTATTTGCATTAACTTCTGTTGATTTAATTTCAAGCAACAATTTATGGTTTTAATTTGTAGTAACACTGATCTAGACTTTTTTTTGTCTAAATGGTTAAAAACCTCACAGAAGCAAGATTCATTCGTGCTCACTATTAGACAAGGCTGTGTGTTGTACCTGTGGATGTACAGCTCTCTGTTGTTGGGAAGGTCATAGTTAATGATGAGAGAAACCTGAGGCACATCCAGACCTCTGGCCCAAACGTCTGTGGAGATCAGCACTCGACTACAAGAAAAACAGATTACAAACACTTCTTAGTGACATGTATTTGCTTTTAAGGTAGTAGCAACAGATCTTTTCTTGCATACTGTGATGTACATCTGAGTGGAACAGATCTTAAAAAAATAGAATGTAGGGTGGGGCCTGAATCTGTGTACTGACTGTTGATTGGATGTTAAGATGTGGGCGTGGCTCTCAAAAGTGTGTGCAGATGAGTGTGAGCTTGAGGGGCGGAGTTTACGAGCACTGCATAAACATGCATTTAGAAAATAGATGTGTGACCCTGGACCACAAAACCAGTCATAAGAGTACATTTTTTTTTATAAGATTTTGAAATGTTTTTAACTTTCCATTGATGTATGATTTGTTTGGATAGGACAATATTCGGCGGAGATGCAACCATTTGAAAGTCTGGAATCTGAGAGTTCAAAAAATAAAAAAGACCCCCAAAATATTGAGAAAAATCAGCTTTAAAGTTGTCCAAATGAAGGTCTTATGAATGCATATTACTAATCAAAAATATATATTGTATATATTTACAGTAGGACATTTACAAAATATCTTAATGGAACATGATCATTACTAATGATTTTTGGCATAAAAATCATCAATTCTGACCCATACAATGCATTGTTGGCCATTGTGCTACTTAAGACTGGTTTTGTGCTCCAGGAAAGCATATGGTGAGTTTCATTCATGCAATTAATAATTTGTTCTGCGAGTTTATACCTGGCTCCAGATCTGAACTCCTTCATGATGGACTCTCGCTCTTTCTGTGGCATGTCTCCATGCATCGACGACACTGTGAAGTTTGCCTCTCTCATCTTTTCCGTCAACCAGTCCACCTGAAAACACATGGCAGAAATTAAACATACATGAGACACCACTGCTGTTTTTGCATGAAGTACAACTACATTTTGAAAACTGATTAATCAGCATTATTGACTAGTTCAAACGCAAATAAACAAATTACCGTTCATATGATCCTTCAGAAATCGTTCTAATATGCGGATTTGCTACTTAGGAAACATTTGATTATTATCAATGTTGAAAACAGCTGTGCTGCACAATATTTTTGTGGAAACGGTCGTACATTTTATTTTTCAGGATTCACAGATGAATAGCAAGTTCAAAAGAACAGAATTTATTTAAAATAAAAACATTAATGTCTTCACTGTCACTTTTGATTAATTTGATGCATCCTCAATGAATACAATTGTTTGTTTACTTGTTTACTTTTGAACAGCAGTGTATCATAGTTCCCACAAAAATAGTGGGCATCACAACTGTTTTCAACATTGATAATTAGAAATGTTTCTAGTTTAGAAAATCAGTATATTAGAAAGATTTCTGAAGGATCATGTGACACTGAAGACGGGAGTAATGATGCTGAAAATTCAGCTTTGATCACAGCAATTAGGGGCCTATGATTCCAAGATGTGGAAAACACGGACGGAATCCTGTCATAAAAATAGATTTAAAGATTTTTTTAATTTTCGGATGAATAAATCAAAAGTAGGTCAGTATGTTTAAATCAAAACGCAATATGGATGCGTTTTTTTACTAAACACATACTGAAAACGGCAGTATGTGTGTTTTCAACCTCTGCCGTCTCAAAATATGAGTACATAAACACAAACAATCTCTAGAATTGCTCTGAGTGTCACTTCATGAAAAACTCATAAAGCTACAAACAAACTCAAAAGGTCTTCACAGCAACCCATCAAAATAAACTGGTTGAACTTGGAAGAAACTGTGACATAAATATATTAATGTAATGATACTACTACTACAACTACTGAAATCATTATTAAAATATTATTTTTAAGAAATATTTACCAGAATTTATTTACCCTGAAAAATGCAAATACACAACACAGTATTTCTGGAAGAAAAATTATAAATCAGTTTTTTATAAAATTTATTATTTTGAGATTTATTTTAGTATTTGTAGTATTACAGAATTTGGTAAAAAAAAAAAATAAAAATAAAAAATAAAATAAAAAATGCAATGCCTTAAAATTACATTTTTGCATTGCTCTTAAGTTGTGTAAGCTTCATTATTTCAATTAACTGGATATGCTTTTCTATAACAAAATTTAAATTAACCATTAAAACAGAGTGTAGAAAAATTAAAAATGTAGAAAAAAAAAAAAATCCAGAAAAATTAAAACAAAAAAGTAATTCGGAAAAAAACAAACAGAATTTGGTAGAAAATAAAATGGATTTCATAGGGCACTAAGCAATCAATAACATTTCAACAGATATTCACATAGAAAACAGCTGTTTTAAATTCTAATATTTCACAATTTTACAGTATTTTAGATTAAACAAATGCCACCTTGGTGAGCGCAAGAGTCTTTTCAGAAACATTAAAAAATGTGCTTGAAAGCAATGTAATCTACCTCTCAACGAACTGATTGTTAGCCAACTAGTTAGCCAACATAATGCCACATCCATTCCAGATATGCCGGACATTCAGTGAGGGTAGTGTGGTTTATTGTGTGACGTGACCGACCTTGCGTTTGGTGTTGCAGAAGATGACGGCCTGTGTGATGGTCAGCGTGTCGTACAGATCACACAGAGTGTCGAACTTCCACTCCTCTCGTTCGACGGCCACGAAAAACTGCTTAATACCCTCCAGCGTCAATTCATCACTGCAGACAAATGGAAACACTTTAATTCAACATGTTACAACAGTAGAGCAGATACTGATATGTGTGGTCACTCTATATCTCCAATAATATGAGGAGGTTGAAATGATCTAAACATATAATGCAATGCAATCCAATGATGATTGAGAGATGAACAGATAAACGCTCCTCAAAAGATGTGAGATGTTTTGGAGCCTTGGGAAGATCATTCCTCCACTAAGGCACAGTGAAAGTAAAGCTTCCTCAAAAGGTCCTGATAGAGTTGTCAAAGTACTGAGTTAAGTAAAGCCAAGCTATTTCAGTCCAGTAAGTGTTCATCCAGACATATTACTAGTTATTTTGAAGTTTGCTTGATAGAAATCAGTCAAGATTTGACAGCAAAAAGACACTTAAAGCACCAGCTGAAGAAGGACATTTGTACAATCATACTAAAAGAATTGACAAAACAGCTTTATTTGGGAGCCAAAGTATATTTTGCGACACTGTTACTGCTGCGAGATCCAGTGAGGAGTGTTTGACCTTGCTGCGTAATGAATCTGGTTGAGAATCTTTCAAATACTGCTGATGTGCGTCAGAAATCCAGAAGTAGTGATGCTAACTATAATCATTGTGTTGTGGTAGAAATACTCTAATGCATTATTCATTTCAGGGTTTGTACAACCTTTTAACAGAAATTCAAGCACTTTTCAATGACTTTCAAGCATTTCACACAACCAGTTCCAGCACTTTAAATACATAAAATCACCATTATATCCAGAAGACTGCATCAGGGGAGCACTTATTAGTTTAGGCTTATTAGTTATTCCTTTCGACATTTTGCTGTATATTTTGAAATTATAAAAGTCACTGTTATACAATATAAAATCATAAAGAAAGCTGATTTTGTAAGAAAACACTTAAGACAAAAAAAAAAACTGAATTTGGTAACAAAACATAAGGTGGGCAAAAATAAAGAACATTTCATAAGGCCCCAAGCATGCAATTTGTTAAACTATTAATAAACATATTTTAAATTAAGTTTCATGCTTTTAGATCAATACAATTTTATTTAACCACTAAAAATGAGTCCATAAAAATTAAGATGGAAAAAAAATACATTTGCAGACTTTATAGGGCACTAGTTAAACAGCAATGTTGATCATTTAGAGGCCTTTATAGGGTTAAAACAGCACAAATTATCCTGAACCGCTCACCGTTTGACCAGGATGCGGATGGGGTCGGTCATGAACTTGTTGGTCATCTCCAGGATCTCGTGTGGCAGC
Organism: Garra rufa; assembly: GCF_049309525.1. NCBI lineage: Eukaryota > Metazoa > Chordata > Actinopteri > Cypriniformes > Cyprinidae > Garra > Garra rufa. Next base: position 1,912,487 of record NC_133380.1, on the reverse strand, counting down.
GTGGCGCTAATCAGACACACCTGAGTGGCGGGCGGCAGGTATCGGTACACGTCGTAGATCTGTTCCTTAAAACCTGCAGAAACAAAAAACGGGTCACACGGGAGCTAAAACCAACGTTCACAAGTTCACACAAACATTCGGAAACATTTTAATGACATTTTACCCTTGTTGAGCATTTCATCTGCTTCATCCAACACCAGCATCTTAATGGCACGAGTCCTCAAACTCCTCCTGCGGATCATGTCTGACAAAGAGAAAAGTGGTTTTATTATATTATAAATCTCTCGGAACATTCATGCAGTCACTTCAGAAAAAAAAAAATGCATGAATATAGTGGAAACTTAGCTTGAAAAACAGCACATTCAGACATCAAATTAACATATGCATGCATGTGCACATCAGCATCTATTTAGTATTTAGCAACCTGACAGGGTGTTGCTGCTCAATTCATATGTAAAAAGGACAGCCAATCAGATGCCGTGGACAAAGTCTTAAAGGTACAGGTTAGAACTCACCAAATACTCGTCCAGGTGTTCCAGCGACCACATGCTGACCGTAGTCCAGCTTCCTGATGTCCTCGCCGACGTTTGTGCCTCCGATACATGCGTGACACTGAACGTTCATGTAGTCGCCCAATGCCAGCAGCACCTGCAGAACAGAGGAAGTGATGTCATGTCAGACGCAGCAGGTTTAAAATTAAATAATTAAATAAATAAATATGCAACTGTTTTCTAAAGTTTTGTTTTACCTTCTGGATCTGTCCTGCTAACTCTCTGGTCGGAGCCAAAATCAGCGCTTGAGTCTCTCGAACCTAAAGTCAAAAAAGGAATTCAGAAATGTGTGTGATGGAGGAAGAATAACTACTTGAAATTAAATTAAATTAACAATAAAAGAAAGGAAATAAAAATGTATTAATAATAAAAAAAGACAAAAAAAATTGAGAAACATTGCAGCTATTTAACCTTTTACATTTTTGTTTAAGTTTTAAAATAACTCAAACTTAATTCAAAATTATAGACAGAAAAAGAATCTAAAAAAAAAAACCTTTTCATTTCAGCTAGTGTCCAAGACAACATTTGTCCTTTGTTTAAGTTGATGTACTAAAATAAAAAATAATAACTAAAAAGAAAATAAAGACATTTATAAAGAAAAAGGAGAAGAGAAAACAAAAACAGCTTTTTAATTACACCAAAATATCACCGGAGGGATTTTATAAATTGTGACGGAGGAAACAGATTTTTTTTTTTCAGTTAAAATAAATAAATAAATGAATACAAATACAAAAAGCAAAATTAATAAGAACTTTGCAGCTAATTTCCAAATTAACTTTACATTTTTTGTTTAAGCTGAAGTACTAAAATAACTAGCACATAATTCAAAATTGTAGAAAAAAAAAATTAAAAAAAAGGGGAAAAAGTTTATTTTGATTTCAGCTAGTGTCCAAGAAAACATTTGTCATTTGTTTAGTTTAAGTTGATGTGCTAAAATATGCAAAACTTAAAATACAGAAAAACAGTAATAAATGTAACATTAAAATAAAAACAGAAAATAAATTCTAATTTAAAATATAACAAACAGTATTTTGATTACACCAAAATATCACTGCAAGGAACTCGACGTTACGTCAAAAAAGGATTTTAGAAATTGTGACAGAGGAAACAGAATCATTGTGGTTTAATAAAAAAAAAAAAGAAATTAAACTGAAATGTATTAAAAAAATATTAAAATAACAATAACAAAATAAATATATCAAAAGCAAAATGAATAGTTTAGGTTAAAGTACTAAAATTAGTTTAGGTTAAAGTACTAAAATAACTCAAATTAAATAAAACTACTTATTCATATAAAAATTATATTTAAAAGCATTTTTAAATTACAATAAAAACAGAAAAAATTCTAATAAAATCTAATTTAAAAGGTACTTTATAACAGTGCTTTAATGACACCAAAATATCACCAGTAGGATATTAATACAGTCAGGCTGGGAAGTAAACGTGACGTACCTGAATATCCAAACACTGCAGCACTGACACACAGAATGTGGCTGTTTTACCAGTTCCAGACTGTGACCTGAAGAAGAAACAACCTGTGTTAGTCCATTTAAACCACAAAACCAAACATAAACAGACATTTATACATTACACCAGCCACGTTTCTCTAATTTCCCCACAATATGAATCCAGCGTGACTTACTGGGCGATGACATCTCGTCCCTTGATGATCTGTTTGATGGCTCTCTGCTGGATGGCTGAAGGCTTCTCAAAACCTGAAATCAATAAAAACATAAATAACCATTCATGTTTTGATGATCTGTTGCCTTGTTTCACAGCCTTTCACATCAGTCACAACTATGGTAAGCTGGATTGCCTGAGGCAGGTATAAGGCGGTTAATGTCCTTCATTTATGATTTGTTTATTTTTTTTATTATTACATTTATCATTTTCTACTTGTTATACCCCTGTTGTACCTTGTACCCTACATATGTAAGTTGCTGCTACACATTTATTTGTTGTTTTGAAAATAGTGAACTGTTAGCTATTTGGGGGGAAATGGGGGATATTCTGAGATGTGAATGTCTCTTTTTGTTGCATTCATTTATTTCTTCTGTTATGAGAAATGCCTGTAAGTATAAAAAATAAACATTCGTGGATTTACAGAGGGGTGTATTAGTGAACAGAACTATCCAGTAACAAGACATTATGCTAATGATAAACAACCCACAATATATCAACAAAACTAAGAATCAAATAACCTTGTATGTGCAAGAACATAAACAACACATTCATTCTGATGGCTTTCTCTCTCACACACAAACACAATTATCTAAACAAGCATGTTTTAATAGCTTTTTAAGCGTTTATATGTAAAAACAATGACTACTGGCTGTCTTATACTAGCCTGAGTGATGATTTTAACACAGTAAACATAAAAACACAAGCTTTTGAATCTACATTCTCCTCAGTTTCTAACAAACATGATAAACACTATTGGTTATTGATCGATGTATCGGTGTGTTGATATCCATTGAGCGTGGATCTCCTCTCACTTCCTAATAAATCTCATGTAGAGCTCTATAAGCTGATGTGTGATGTATTTCGGCAGTAATGAATGATTAAATGGCAGTTTTTACCGTAAGCGTAGATCCCGCGCAGTAAATCTTCCCTCAGGCCCATCGTGTCAAACGTCGGCGTTACATCTACCTCTTCGCTCGTCTCAAACTCGACTTTCGTCATGTCTTCCTCCTTCAGGAGCCTCTTCCTCACGGGAGCAGCGGCAGCAGCCATAATTGTGATAGATTTGTGATATAAATTACGAGTTAAAATATGAAAGCGCGACTGTGCGCGTCTGCAGGCCGAACGGAAGAGCCGCGTGTGTCGCTGCTGTGACGCACAATGCAGGAGACGCGCGGTGACGTCAAGCTAACTGGCCCCGCCCACTACGCTTTTTTAAACAATCGTTTGTTTATATTTATGTCTCAAAATCTCTTTTTAAACATGAAGAGACCAGATTCATGAGTTCATCCAAATTTCACAAAAAGCTTATGGACGTAATTATAATTTAAGTCAAAGTTAAACATTGAAGTGAGTTGTTTTTGTGTCTCTTCTGAGGAAGATCCATTCACTTGTTTGCCAATGAACCACACAGAGACGTTTTAATAAGATTTATTCATGTTTATTTGATCTCTGTTTTAAAGATGTGTTCTTTGGGTTGTTTTGACTACTCAAATGAGAAAATATGAAAATATAACAATTAATTTGATTCCTGCTAGTTACATTTCACATACATAAACAAAAATCTGTCTTTAAACCTCTTTTCTTTATTTAAAGTTGATCTAGACGAGTACATGGAAACTATCCAAGGTCCTGTTCATCGTAAAGCTTTGAAAACTGCAACTCTATATGAATATAGGTGACAAAAACATGGTAACTATAGTTAAACCATGGTAACAAACTTTGGTGAACTTTTTTGAATCAAACGAATCACAGTTCGTGCTCCGAGGTCCTAAACTGAATCAAATGATTCACAAATCCTCTCTAAAGCTCTGATCTAAATTAAATGATTCGCGAACCCGCTCCAAAGCTCCAAAGCTTAAATCACATGATTTGCAAACCTGTTCCAAAGCTCCGATTTAATTTAAATTATTTGCGAACCCGCTTCAAAGTCTCAAACTGAATCAAATGATTCGCGAACCCCCCCAAAGCTCTGATCTGATTCAAATGATTCGCGAATCTGCACCAAAGTTCAGAACTACTTCAAATGATTCACGATTCCCCTTTAAAGTCTCAAACTGAATCAAATGATTCGCGATTCCCCTTTAAAGTCTCAAACTGAATCAAATGATTCACGATTCCCCTTTAAAGTCTCAAACTGAATCAAATGATTCGCGATTCCCCTTTAAAGTCTCAAACTGAATCAAATGATTCGCGATTCCCCTTTAAAGTCTCAAACTGAATCAAATGATTCGCGATTCCCCTTTAAAGTCTCAAACTGAATCAAATGATTCGCGATTCCCCTTTAAAGTCTCAAACTGAATCAAATGATTTGCGATTCCCCTTTAAAGTCTCAAACTGAATCAAATGATTCGCGAACCCCCCCAAAGCTCCGATCTGATTCAAATGATTCGCGAATCTGCACCAAAGTTCAGAACTACTTCAAATGATTCATGAACCCGATCCAAAGCTCCGATCTGATTCAAATGATTCGCGAACCTGCTACAAAACTCTAAAAGCTTTATTTCACATATCACTATACTTGCTTAAAAAATCATTAGAAGCGATGTTGAAATTCAAAAATGAATGGCTATTTTTATCAGGTTTTTGCTATAAATCGCTTGATCAGAATGATCGCAATCACGAGTTTGAATCATTAGGAGCGGTTCCAGCGTAAATGACTCACTCAATTGACTCAGTTCATCTGTTCCTCCTCTTTTCGCGTCTTCAGTCACGTTTACACGACACTGTCAGTTCTACTACTGGCTTAGCTCACTAGTTTAATGACATTAACTGGGATAAGTGAGAAAAGTATGATGTTTACAAATAAAATATCAATTTTCCATTCCAAAGATAACATCCAACACAAATAGGAATATATTGAGGTGAGGTAAGCGGTTTACTGTTAACTAGTTACTGCTAACACTCCATTAATATGACGAGCTGCAGCTCTAAATACATGTTAGATGTTCACATTGTTCATTATGATGGAGTTTGTAGCTTAATTCACTAGATTTGAAATAGTTTGAGCTGCAGTTCAGTTCAATAGGAAATCAACTGAAAGCATCCAGTAAATCCACCATGTAATTTGATTCTCTCTCGCTTTTTAATTTAATTTTTATCTCTAATTTCTATTAAACAGATTTTCAAATTTCTTTTGTAACTTATACACGGGATCAAAGGTAATTCGGCCTATGGTTATTCTAATTACCTAAAAATAAAACCGTAAAATATCTTCAACTGAAAAATAATGCAACAAATACACAATTATTTTTTTCATCTAGTTGCCAAGGCATCATTTCTCATTTTTATCTAGGTGAGCATTATGCACTAAAATAGCTAAAACAAATTCTATATAGACATATAAAAACGCCAAAATGTATCCAAAATCAATTAAAATGTAAAAAAGCTAGTTTCAACGGCAGCAAATGAAGCTCAAAAATAACTAAAACATATCTAAAAAAATTAATAACTAGTTTCAGCTAGTTTCCAATGCAAAGTCTTTCCATTTTTGTTTGGTATAAGTCACTTAAAATGACAAAAACACAGACAATTACTAAAACGTAGTAAGTTAAAATAGAAAAATATTTAAAATACTAACAAAAACTAGAATAGTATATCAGTGATACTAAAATAACACTGGTTTGATTCTTTGATTCAAAAGATCATGTCACATGTTTTGAAACGTATCAAGTATGATTTGAGAAGGGCTGCATACTCAGACAGGAAACACTTGAAAGCGTTTTCCATTAAATTCTGATCAATTATAACGGCTCATTTTAGAAATGTACAATCCTAACGGTGATCATGTGATCTTGACACAGTCAAAGCAAACTCAAGCTTGACCGGTTTATCGTGAAATAAGACAGAAGCAAAGATCCAGCTCAAGACTCAGATTTATTGTGTGATGTTCCAACGAGCCACAGAGTGAAATACAGTCCCAATCAGTACAAAACAGCGTCCGCTTTACTGGTCCTTCAGCTCCCTCAGACGCTTGATGGCAGATTTGACCGTGACGGCTGACGTCGTGCTGCGACACAAACGGCAAACATTAGACTCGCATCAGACGATCAATCGCTTTCATGAATCAAAAATCAGATTGGGTCTTACTTGTATGTCCAGGCGCCTCCAGCGACGGTTTTCATGCAGGAGCCACAATGCCAGATGCCAACAGCCTTTCTCTTCATCTTAGTCTGGACAGAAACAGCATCTTAACATCTCAGAAAGAGCAGAAACAGCACATGCATTTAACACAACCCCCGTATTGAGTGCATCTCATCTCACCTTGCCACAGAAGGAGCAGGTGTATTTGGCGTGTTGGCTGATCTCAATCTTCTTCACCATCTTCCTGAGGGACGCACCGTAACGGGTGCCGTACTTCCCCACAATACCCACCTTCTTGGTGCGCTTGGCCTGAATGGGAGAAAACAAACAAACAAACACATTAATAAGAATGCAGAACAGTTCAAATTGATAAATGAGCATCTGGAGCACAAAACCAGTCTTAAGTGGCACGGTGTATTTGGAGCAATAGGAAAAAACACACTGTATGGGTCAAAATGATCAATTTAAGCCAAAATCATTAGGACAGTAAGTAAAGGTCATGTCCCATGAAGATATTTTGTAAATTTTCTACCATAAATATCAAAACTTAATTTTTTTATTAGTAATATGCATTGCTAAGAACTTCATTTGAACAACTTTAAAAGGCGATTAAATCAATATTTGGATTTTTTGCACCTTCAGATTTTAGATAGTTGTATCTCTTTCAAATATCGACTTATCCTAAGATGATTTGGGATGATTTATAAATCTCAATTTTTTAAAAATTGACCCTTATGACTGGTTTTGTGGTCCAGGCAATTCCCTTTATAAGTGAGAGATACAAACAAATCCAAAGGGGGGGAAAGTCTTAATTGAGTCACCTTTTTTTAAAATAATTTTATTCAGTATTAACTCAGAATTATGAGCAAAAAAAGTCAAAATTGGGAAATAGTTTCATTTTTTAAATTCCACAGCGAAAAACAAACATCTGTGGTTATAAACTTGCAATTGCAAGTCAACATCACAATTTAGACTTTATAAAATGGTAACACTGAGAAGTATGGGGAAAAAAAAAAAAGATAATTGTGATAGAGCTATATATAAAAAAAGTAGTATATTTTGTCATCTAGTTGCTGAGACAACATTTCTCATTTTCCTTTAGTTTCACTTCATGCACTAAAATAAAATAAACAATGAAAACTATATAGACATTTAAAAAAAAAAAAAAAAAAGATTTATAAAGTTTTTTTTTTTTAGTTTATTCTGACTTTTTACCCACTTAGTTCTTAGTAATTCTAAGAACTGCGGGGAAAAAACTCCAAATTGAGATACTCAGTTGTGATTAAAAAAATAAAAAGTACATTTTATGTCATCTAGTTGAGGGAAAAAGTGAGAATTACTATAGTTTTTTTTTTTTAATTCTGTGAAAGAATAAAACTGAAATGAAACTTCCATAGTCAAACTCAGTTACATCACCTTAACCCTTTTTCCCTCTTCACAATTGTTTATATCTCACAACTATGAAAATAGCAAGAAAAAAGTCAGAAATTTTAGATATAAACTCAGAACTGAAAAACAAAAGGAATCAATGTGGTAGAAAAACTAAATCCTTGGTGTACACACATACTTGGCAATAAAGCTCTTTCTGATTCAGATTCTAGAAATAAGCTTCCACAACCTGCACTGAACTAATGCTGACAGTAAAATCAGACAATTTTTTAGCATAATTTAAAGGAATCACAAAGCTTTTTGTTTCAGATAAATGCTGATCTTTAGATCTTTCCAATCATCAAAGAATTCTGATAAAAACGTAATCAACTGTTTTAAATATTAACGTTTCTGGAGCAGCAAATCAGATTAGAATGATTTCTAGGATGACTAAAGACTGCAGTAATGATGCTGAAAATTCAGGTTTGATCACAGGAATAAAATACATTTTAAAATAAATTCTAATAGAAAGGAGTTATTATAAATGGTAAATATATTTCACAATTTTACCATACTTTAAATCAAATAAATGCAGGCTTGGTGAGCTTAAGAGACTTTAAACAACATTAAAAATTTTCCTGTGCAAAAACGTTTGACTCGTAGTGTATTTGTCTTATTGTAGATATATTTACAACTACCTTAACTATTAATAAGCAACAAAAAATCAGTTTACTGAGGGAAAATTCAAGTTAGTGGCCAAAATATATTGTAATAATGTAAAGGAATATTATAGAAACACAAACTTTGTGCAAAGGAAAAGTCTGTGGCTTGATGTCGTGCAGAAAATAGCAGATTGACGTTAATGAGAATCTGAATGAACGAATTTAGTAAAGAAAAACTGTAAACATACAGCCACAAATATCCTGACAGTTAGCTCATACGCCAGATATCAGTTATTAATAAACATTTTGACAAAAACAGTTCATTACCATGTAAAAAAAACGCGCTTTGAACACTAAAGTCCAGATTAAAGTGTGTTTTCATCCAGACTTTGATTCGGAGCAGCGGCTCACTGACAGCAACATTAGCGATCATAATGTCGTTTAAAGTGGTTATCATCGTTTGTGTGAACACATACAGCACCGATGGTGTTTTATTTACTCATCCGAACATGTAATAATGAGAAAAGTGTGGTATTTGAGCGCGATAGAGAAGATGTTTGAAGATTTCCCTCTTAGGCCGAAAACACTCACCATTTTAGCAGAAGAGGTGCGGATCCAAAAGAGACCGAACGACTGCGCATGCGCGATTTACCAGCGCGCACGCTGGAGCATTGTGGGATACTGGAGGACCAACTCAAGCACACGATCGAAAACAACCGAGAACGTTCTTGTAGTTAGTAATAATAATAACAAATATAATAATAATAATTAATGTGTTTGTTATATATTTTATTATTTATATTATAATATTATATATATATATATATATATATATATATATATATATATAT
>NC_133380.1:1732657-1902792 GCF_049309525.1 Garra rufa | reverse complement strand
AACTGCCCCAGAGCAAACGGCCCCGCACCGGCCCCACAGCTGACACACTATGATTACAACAGATACTCACAACGGGAATGGGATCACACACTTTCTGACAAAATAATCTGCAAGATTTAGATTCAGGAAAAATGTAAATAATAATATTTATTTAATAATAATAATATATATATATATATATATATATATATATATATATATATATATATATATATATTTTTTTTTTTTTTTTGTCAAATAGCAAATTTTAGTAAGTTTTTAATTCAGAAAAAATGCAGATAATAATATTTCAATATTATGTTTTCAAATGTTTTTATTTTTAAATAGCATATTTTAGTTATATTTTTAATTCACAAAAATGTGAATAATATTTTAAATTTTTTTTTTTGTTGAAATAGCAACTTTAATATTTAATATTTTTAATTCACAAAAATTATATTAGATTAATATTAATATTAGATTTTTTGTCAAATAGCATATTTTGGTAAGATTTTTAATTCAGAAAAAAAATGCGGATAATATTTCAATATTATATATTTTTAAATGTTTTTGTTTTTGAATAGTAAATTTAGTAAGATCTTTAATTCAGAAAAAATGTGGACAATAATATTTCAATTTTAATATATGTATATTTTTTTTAAATGTCAAATAGCTAATAATAATAATTTTAACAAAAGTGTGAATAATAATATTTTAATATTAGATTTTTTTGTCAAATAGCAAATTTTTGTACGATTTTTTGAATTCAGAAAAAAATGTGGATAATAATATTTCAATATTATATATTTTTTATGTTTTTTTTTCAAATAGCAAATTTGAATAATATTTTTAATTCACAAAAATGTAAATAATAATATTTCAATATACTTAAATTCAAATAGCAAATATTAATAATATTTTTAATTCACAAAAAATGTGAATAATAATATTTTAATTTAGCAAATTTAATTGAGCAAATAATGTTTTATTCTATAATAATCAGACTTTTTAAAATATTTTTTAAATATTACATTTTAGTAAGATTTTTAATTTAGAAACAATATTTCACTATTATATATTTAAATATTTTTCCAAATAGCAAATTAAAATATATATATATATATATTTATCATTTATTAAAAAACAGGGCTAAAAAAAGTTTAACTTGTTTTACAGATGTTTGTAATCATTGAATGAAGTTTTTTTTGTACCTTTTAATACAATGCACAATTAATCTCCTTTGGGCAATAAGTCACACTTTCTAAATAATAATTTGTACTAAGATTTTTTTCAGAACTTAAAAAAAAATGTGCTTACTAGATAAAGATATATATATATATATATATATATATATATATATATAGCACTAAAACTATGGAAGCCCATTTCTGCCACAGAATATATAAAAATAAAAAAGGTAAATAGTTGCAATTACATTTTTATACCAATAGGCTTCCATAAAAAATAATTTCTAGAAAACTAATAAATATTTATTTTGCACAATTAAAATTTTTTATTTAGACTTTTTCAGATCCTCGCTCATATTTCCAGGTTTTGCATGAGCATGGTTATTGAACACAGCTAATTCACATGAGCAACTTAAACCCATGCTGAAATCTTTGACCTTCACTAAAAATCACATGGATTCCTATTGAAATGACTGGATTTTGCTCATCAAAAAATCTCTACAAATGTTAATGATTATTCATTTGCATATTTAGTCACTGTTGCACTTATTTCTTGTAAGCAGTGAGAATGTGACCCACAATGCACTGCTGCACACACAGTCTGATTCACAGATATATAATGAACAGAAGTGACCCTGAATTCACAGCTCTGTCCACTCAAGCCCCTCCTCCCGCCTCTGACACAAAGAGGTGGGCGTGTCTCTGTAATGATTGACAGGTCTCCCGCGGGGCCGCTGCATTTCTGTGGCGCTAAGCTGTAAATCAATGCTGCTTTAAAGTGCTGATCACAGCGTTTGGATCAGGATGCGGTGAGCTGGAGGCACTACAGGCGGAGTCTCAGGTGACACATTCAATGATCACAGCAGACACCCGGATCTGGTCAGATGCAGTAAACAGGTCTGAGAAGAGCTGTCAGACTGAGTCTGATTACTGACTCAACACTACAGACGACACCTAGTGGGCAGAGTCTGACAGGAGGGGATTACTAGCAGACTGTTGCTCAAAAGAGACAAACATAATTTAAAAAAATGACAAACACACACATACACAAAAACTAAAAAAAAAAAAAAAAAAAAAAAAAAAAAAAAAAAATGTGAAGGATATATATTATATGAAAATGGACAATATAAAAATAAAAACTAATTCCAAATATTAATAGAAACTATAATAGCATATTAATTATGTGTCCAACAATTAAGCTATAAACATTGCAAACAAGTTTTAAGTTATCAACTCAGCAGGTTTATATTTAACTAAATCTAAAACCTTTTTTTTTTTTGTCATTTTAAATGAAATGTTAACTTTATTCATTTTTAGTTGCCAAAGCAACATTTAATTTTTTTTCTTTTATGTTAAAGTCTATTCAATTATTAAAATTAAAACTGAAATAAATAATTTAAAACTAAATAGACATAAAAAAATCCAAAAGGAAATTTCTAAAGTAAAACTTTAAAATGAAAATGCAACGGAAAATATAAAAATGAAACACAAAGTAAATGGAGAAAAACTATAATATTATACTGTTTTTCCAGACATTTGTGACAAATGACAAACACACACAAAAACGTTAAAAAAAAAAAAAAAAAAAAAAATTATATATATATATATATATATATATATAGAGAAAAATCGAGAAAAAAAAAACTAATTCCAAATATTAATAGAATCTATAACAGCATATTAATTATGGGTGCAACAATGCAGCTATAAAAATTTCAAACACGTTTTAAGTTATCAACTCAGCAGGTTTATTTTTAACTAAATCTAAAACCATTAAAACATTTTTGTTATTTTGAATGAAATAAATATTAACCATATAAATTTTTAATTGCCAAAATTTTTTTGTTTGGTGCCATTTCTGTTTTTTCTTTTAAGTTAAAGCTTTAAAATGACTAAAACTAAAACTTAATTCATTTAAAACTAAACAGACCCCTACTGAAATCCGGAACTGATTCATATGAATTCAAATGATTTGCGAACTCGTAATGGATTTTGCAGCTTAATTCACAAAAGTTTGAGCTGTAGTTCAGTCATCTCATACCATTATCAGTACATATTGTAATAAATATTTGAGAAATGATTGTTGTATGTGATTGTATTAGACTATATAGAGTGATAGTCAATGTAAAAAAAGCAAATGGGAGAACCAGATGAACTCAAAACAGCAAAACAAAGCTAAAGAGGGGTTAACTTTATGATTCAACTGAACTGGGCTCGCATATCTGAAACACACTCCACATGTTTTAAATGTTTTCCAGCATACAATGGTGTGATGTATTTCAGATGTGGTTACATACACATATTTAATTATTTGATCAAAATGATTGCTAGGGACAATTTAGTAGTGTCTGGGGACATATCACAGCATCTCTCATAGAGCTGTCAGTCTGCGCGTGTCTGGTGGCTGATGGGTAACGTCACGTCGCTCTGATGCTGCTGTGTTCTGCACAGGAAGCCATTTTGTTCCAGATCTGTGGCGATGTGCAGGAGACAGCAGGTCTGATGAGCAGAAACAGCCTGACCAATGACAGATCAGTCTGCCTGAGAAACACTCAGACACACAGAGACACGACCTCCCCGCTTCAACACACACATCCTCGCTGCTCCTCCTCCTCCTCCTCTTTGTCTGTCAGCGCTGGTGTAACTGCTGGTTCGGCTCTAGCGTTTTCACAGCGCTCTGCTTTAAGTGATTTTCCTCTAATCAAGCAGACCATGTGACTCTATGCATGAGAGCACAAACCTCTCCTCCTGCAGACAGACACGGAGAGAGGAGGAAAGAGCAGTAACGAGGAGATGTGTGTGTGATCCACAGGCTGTATTCACAACTTGGACTAAATATGATCCTTTTATTTATCATATGAAGATAAAAATCAATTTGGGCCACTTTTATGTGGAAATAAATCAGATGTCATTTTTGTGTGACTTGATATTTGTCATAATGTAACATTATGTAACAATGCAACAACGATACCTCATGTAACGCAACAACGTAAATGTGGCACACATTGCAAAATTGTACTACAGTACTGCAGTGTTAATTCTATTTTACTATTAAATTGCCTTTATAGTAATAAATTATTACAGTAATTTACAGTAAATTGTCTCTTTTTGTCACATTTTAAAATTATATATTTTTTCTGTTATATTTTTATTATATGTGACCCTGGACCACAAAACCAGTCATAAGGTTAAATTTTACAAAACTGAGATATATACAGCATATGAAAGCTCAATAAATAAGCTTTCTATTGATGTATAGTTTGTTAGGATAGGACAATATTTGGCCAAGATACATCTATTTGAAAATCTGGAATATAAGGGTGCAAAAAAATCTAAATACTGAGAAAATCACCTTTAAAGTTGTCCAAATTAAGTTCTTAGCAATGCATATTACTAATCGAAAATTACATTTTGATAGGTTTACAGTAGGAATTTTACAAAAAATCTTCATGGAACATGAACTTTACTTAATTTCCTAATGATTTTTGGCATAAAAGAAAAATCTATAATTTTGACCCATACAATGTATTTTTGGCTATTGCTACAAATATACCCCAGCGACTTAAGACTGGTTTTGTGGTCCAGGGTCACATATGCTAAACATTTTTTTTTTCGAAAATAATAATTTTTATAATATTTTAGGTGTATATAAAGGAAAAATTTCTTCATTATTGTGATGTATGTGTCATCAGAGAAGATATTTTATAAAAGGTAATTATTTTAATTAAATTAACAAAAAAAGTGCAGAAATATATTTTTATTATATTTATTATATCTGTTATATTTTATTATGTGTAATATACAATAATAATAATATAAATAATATTATATTAATTTATTAGATATTAATATATTATATTAAATCATATTAATATTAAATGTCCACACACACACAAATTGTATTATATTAAATATAATAATATTATATACTATGAATATATAAATATAAAAAGAAGAAAATAATAAAACATAAAAAGAAAAAGAAACATAAAAAGAAGACAAATTATGATGTGATATATTCCAATAAATTATTCATTGGAAATTAGTTATTTATTTAAAATGTTTATAATATTTCTTTCAAGTTGCAAATTTAGTGTATAATTAAATATATTTTATTTTGATATGAGACACTTCAAAAAAATCTGATTTAAGCCAAAAATCATAAATGTGGTTGTTAAAAAAATATTTCATCTGGTTGCTTTAATTTGCAGATAATGAAATGTGTATGTGTATATATAAAATATATATATATTTTAAATAATAATGATAATTCATGGTTAATCAGGCCTTAATTATCAATAGTTAATTATTAATTTATTTTTATAATTTGTATAATATATATATTTTTAATTCTTCTTTTTTTAATTTAGTGTATTATTAAATATGTTTTATTTTATTTATGTCAAGTCAATTTGACAGAATTTTGTGATCACTGGATAAAGTATAAAATTAAATCCATAAATACAACATTTGATTTTCATGGTGACTTCACTGTGAAAACAGAGGTCAAATGTGACCCTGGACGACAAAACCAGTCATAAGGTAAAATTTTACAAAACTGAGATGTATACAACATATGAAAGCTGAATAAATAAGCTTTCTATTGATGTATGGTTTGTTAGGATAGGACAATATTTGGCCGAGATACGTCTATTTGAAAACCTGGAATCTGAGGGTGCAAAAAAAAATCAAGAGAAAATCATCTTTAAAGTTGTCCAAATTAAGTTCTTAACAATGCATATTACTAATCAAAAATTACATTTTGATATATTTATGGTAGGAATTTTTCAAAAAAAATCTTAATAGAACATGAACTTTACATAAATTTCCTTATGATTTTTGGCATAAAAGAAAAATCTATAATTTTGACCCATACTATGTATTTTTGGCTATTGCTACAAATATACCCCAGCAACCAGCAACGACTGGTTTTGTGGTCCAGGGTCACAAATGTTCATGTTATTGATGTTTTTATAATGTAGGATATGTTTTGACATGAGAAACATACAAAAAAAATCGGATTTGAGCAGAAATTAATATATAAATGTCTTTGCTGAATGACATTTCATCTGGTTGCTTTAATTTGCAGGTAATATAGTGCAAAACATAACATCACAAAACATAAGGTCAGTCTCACACACACACACACACACACACACACACACACACACACACACACACACACACACTCTATCTGTGTTTCACACACTTAGACATGAACTGAGACCACACACACACAGAGGAATGTAAACACACACGAGGACATCTCATAGACAGCAGTGATGATGTTTACTATACACTACTAGCCCTAAATCAAAGCTCAGACCTGCTGATATCCCAGATTTGAAGCCGCTCGATTTATGAGTTTTTCAAATAGTGAGGAGCTCTTTAAATCTCCAGTTCTCCAGTCAGACACGCCGGTTCACCTGTGTTTTCCACAAAACAAAAGCCCAACCGCAGTCCCCACAGACACAATCCGAGCTTCCGCTGAATTACAAAACATAAACTCTACAGCCCATAAAGTTACAAAGCCACAAATCAGTCTGAATCCTCAAGCAGAACGATAAATCTATACACATGTGGCTCAGGTTTCTGCTTTAGGAGAGAAGGCGATTCCCGTTTGACTGACAGATGCTGAGCGCGTCTGGATTTACAGACGCTCCGTTCACGTGCTTGATTTCGCATGCTGTGTGTAAATCAATTTACTGCTTCGTAAAGCTGCGGATGAGGAAGGAAACGCTGGACTGAACTTTATAAGAGCTAAATGAGTCTAAACACAAAAATCAACCTTTTTCACTTCCAAACCCATCAAGCAGACTTATTATTTCTTCTGTGTGTTCAGTGTTGTATTTAGAAACTGTAAATATTGTAAAATAGCATTCAAGTCCTGTGAGAGAGGATCAGATCAGACCAAACAAACGTGATGATCTGACGGCACCGACGCGCTGTAAACACAGGAGACATGAGCGATCTGAGAGCCTTCCTCTAAATGAAACACGTCGTCTGTGTTTGGATCACACACATTCCCTGGAAAGATGGAAATGTTTATCTCTCACAAATGGTATTACACAATTTTAAATATTTAAATAATATTTTAAGTATCATTTATAATACCTAATAATATTTAAATATTAAACATTTAATATTTTTGGTATATAATATTTTTGCCATTGTGCTGATGTTGATGATCTAATAAACATGCAAATACTAGAAGAAACATTTAATTAATTTTTAACTAGACATTAAGTTTTTGGTAGTAAATGCATTTTGTTGCATATAAAATATATAACACTTTGACATTATCATGCTGATAAGCGTATAAGCAAATGAAAATATTGAATAAAGTACTTAATTTTTTATTAGATTTTTTTTATATTTTCTGACAATGATTTGTTATTAAATGCATTTTTATATATAACATATACTAGTTTGACAATAGACCGATGTTATGTTAATAATCTAATAAACATGCAAATATTGGATAAAATACTTTATTTTTAATTAGATGTAAACTATTTTCTATTAATGTTTTTGGTATGAAATGCTTTTATGCATTATAATAATTTCACAGTAGTTTGAGATTGTTGTGTTGAACTAATAAACCTGCAAATGTTGGATGAAATACTTACTTTTTAATTCGATTTTGAATATTTTCTGTCAATGTTTTTTGGTATTAAATGGATTATCTTGTATTATATAAAATATATAATAGTTTAACATTAGTTCGATGTTATGTTGATAAGCTTATAAACATGCAAATATTGGGAAAAATATTTTAAATATGACATGAGCCGTATATTTATGGTATTAAATATTTTTTATATTTAAATAATATTTAAAATATTATTTATAGTACTTAAAAATATTTAAATATTAAACATTTATTTTTTGCATTGTGCTAATGTTGATAATCTAATAAACGCATGCAAATACAGGATGAAATACTTAATTTTCAAGTAGACTTTATTTACTATAAATGTTTTTAGTAGTAAATGCATTTTGTGATATTACATCTAAAATATATAACAGTTTGACATCAGATTTATGTTATCATGTCAATAAGCACATGGAAATATTGGGCAAAATACTTTGTTTAATTAGATTTAATATATTTTCTGTCAGTGTTTTTGGTATTAAATGCATTATTTAATATCATACCATATATATAGTAGTTTGACCATATAGTTTAATATTATCATGTAAATAAACTAATAAGAACCTGCAAATATTGGGTAAAATACTTTATAATAAAAATAATAAAAATTAAATTATAATAAATTTTTTCTCTCAATGTTTTTGTTATTAAATAATTACATATAAGATATATAACAGTTTGACAGTTGTTTGAAATTATAATGCTTTTAAACTAATAAAAACTGAGTACAATACGTTGGATTATCATGTAGATTTGAACTATTTTCTCTCAGTGTTTTTGGTATTAAACACATATATAATATCATATAACATTGACAATATTGTTCAATATTATCATGTTATTAAACTAATAAGAACATGCAAATATCAGGTAAAATACTTGATTTTTCTCTCAATGTTTTTGATATTAAACACATCATATAATATCACATATCATATATAGAAGTTTGACAATATAGTTCAATATTATCCTGTTAATAAACTTATAAGAACATGCAAATATTAGGTAAAATACTTTATTTTTCTCTTAATATTTTTGGTATAAAATGCCTTTTGTTATATTACATATAAAACACATGATTCAACAATAATTTGACGTTATCATGTAGATTTGAACTATTTTCTCTAAGTGTTTTTGGTATTAAATGCATTATATAATATCATATAACATATAGAGTAGTTTGACAATATAGTTTAATATTATCAACTAATAAGAACTTGCAAATATTGGATAAAATACTTCTTTTTCTCTCAGTGTTTTTGGTATTAAATGCATTCTGTTATCCGAACACTTGTTGATTTATATGACAGACGTGACTGTACAGTAAGCGAGAGCGTCTCTATTTAGTGTACTAAAGATGATTTTTATTATTTAATTCATATTTTTTATGTATGTGTTTAATTGATATCTGTTTATTTTTTATCAAATGTTTACCTAATATATGACTTTTTTATTCTTATTATTTATTTACTTTAATCTATTTTTTATTTATTTGTTACTAATCTTTATTTAATTATTTCATAACTTATTTTAATCTTTTAAATGTAATTATTTTTCTTTTTTGCTTATATATTATTTGTATATAGTTCTTTTTTATTTTCATTTATTCACTTGAATCCATTTTTTATCTTTTATCTTAAATTTTTATTTATTAATTTTTTAACTTATTTTCATCTTTATTATATAATTATTTACATTTTTGTTTGTTTACATATTTTAATCCAATTCTTTATGCATTATTTTTTATTACCAATTTTTAAAGTATTCATGAATTAGTTTTTTTTATCACTTATCCTTTCTAACTTTTTATGTTTTTTGGTATTAAATGCATATTATATTATATTATATTATATTATATTATATTATATTATATTATATTATATTATATTATGTAACATATTATGCATGTTTGACAATATAGTTTAACATCATTGTGTTAACAAACTAATAAAACTTAGCAAAAATTGGGTAAAATACTTAATTTTCCTCTCAAAGTTTTGTTATTAAATGCATTGGAAAATATATATATATATAAGATATTTCTTTAATTTAAGTAGATTTGAAATATTTGCTCAGCGATTTTGTATTAAATGCATTATATAATATTATATAACATATAGTAGTTTGACAGTTTGACAATAATAAGAACTTGCAAATATTAGGTAAAATACTTCTTTTTCTCTCAGTGTTTTTGGTATTAAATGCATTCTGTTATCCGAACACTTGTTGATTTATATGACCGACGTGACTGTACAGTAAGCGAGAGCGTCTCTATTTAGTGTACTAAAGATGTCAAACACACTCACAGCTACCTGTCCATAACAAAACAACACACAAATCACATCACGCAAACTCTCATGAAGGAAAGCCCTCGTCTGAGCCATGACAGAAAGCGCGTTTGATGTGGTAGCATCACGCAGCAGGGGTCGAGTTTTAAACCGCGCCGTGACCTTTACCCTCTAATCAAGCCAGTCCACAAACTCCCGCACCTCCTTTGATCGATCCCTTCATTCCAGCTCTAAAAGCCCCAGCGCTGCCATTTAACAAAACAAACCTCCCAACTCTGAGATTTGGGCCACGCAGACGCACCCTGGCGGAGAAAACCTCTGTTAAATGTCAGCAACGCAAAGCAGCTGTTTGAGCAAATGAAAACCAGCGTCTTCCCCGCACTTCAAGCGCTGCCAAAGTCAGACGTCAGAAGACGGGCAGCCATGTTTCTGCACATCTGAACCTGCCGTGCTCTCCGTTATGTCACCGCAACCAAAGCCCTCGACCTTACCGGGACACGCGCAGCCTCCCACGGACATCTTCTCACATGCCCGTCGCCGGAGCCGTGGCCGAACGCTGGAATGGAGCCGACGAGATTCTCCTGCTGTTGCTCCGGACCACCGCGGCGGCTGCTGCTGCTGCTGCTGCTGCTCACATGGGCGTCTGTTTTCCACACACACGCACGCACACGCAGCGCCACTGAGGGAGGAGAGACTGGAAACGGAGAGAGGGAGAGAGAGGGAAAGGTTAAAAAAAGAACAAGCACAAAGGAATGAGAGCAGAGAGAGAGCGAGTGGCTCGTTCTCATTAGTATGAGCGGATAGCAGCGCTGCTGGGAAGAGAGAGACGGGAGCGGAGAGAGACGCACGTAATCTCTGTTCAGCGTCCAGCGTCTGCTGGACTGCGTTTGTTTGGGTTTTTGTAGTTTTATAGTAAGTGTTGTTATATTTGGTGTCTGGTCAGTTTCCAGGTCGAAGGCATGTGGATTATTATTATCAGGAAGCATCTAATTAATGGTTTAATTTAGGGGTTTTCGATCTTTTAGATGCCACGGATTAAAATGTGTTAATCTTCACATGAAAGACCCCCATACTTCTTGTTTAAAGATCTAGTTCACACTGTGAGAAATTAATATTAGAAATATGTCTAAAATGTTATTGGAGAAATATTTAATTTCTAGTAAGCTACTGGATTTAATTTTTATTTTTTAATTTATGAATATATTTTTATTTATTTTTATTCCTGTTATTAATTTTAAATCTATTTGTATTAATTTTTATCTTTTTTTTATTAACCTTTATGTAATAGGCATGTGGATCACCATTATCATGTTTAATTATTATTATTTAATACTATTTTTATCTATTTTTATTTGCTATCATTTTTAATGTAATAACTTATTTATTTTAATATTTTTACTATTTCGTATTTTTTAATGTACTTGAATTGAATTGTTTATTTTGATCAAATGTTATCTAATTTATGACTTTTTTATTCTTATTTACTTTAAAAAAAATTATTTGTCACCAATCTTTATTTAATTATGTAATAACTTATTTTACTCTTTTAAAATAAATTATTTGTTCTTTTTTTCCGTTTATAATATATATATATATATATATAGAGAGAGAGAGAGAGAGAGAGAGAGGTAGAGAGAGGTAGAGAGAGAGAGAGAGAGAGAGAGAGAGAGAGAATCTATTTTTCATCTTTTATCTTAAATTTTAATTTAATTATTTATTAACTTCTTTTAATCTTTATTATATAATTTACTGTTTTGTTTGTTTACATATTTTAATCCAATTCTTTATGCATTTGTTTATTTTATCATTTTTTAAATTATTTATTTGTTTATTATTATTATTTATCTTAATCTAGTTTTATTTATTTGTTATCAATGTTTTATCTATTGTAATAATAATTTAAAAAAATAAGTTATTTAATTCATAATGCATGTTTTATTTTGCTTATTTTTAACTTTTTAATTGTTATTTATTTACTTGAATCTATTTTGTTATTTTACATTTTTATTTAATTATTTATTAACTCATTTAATTTTTATTATATAATTATTTACGTTTTGTTTATTTACATATTTAATTTATGCATTCTTTTTTTTATTATTCCTGATTTAGTTTTACTTTATTTTAATCTAGTTTCATTTATTTATTTGTTATCAAAAAAAGTTATTAAATACATTTATTTTTTATTATTTAATTGTTTTGTACATTTTGTACAGTTTTTCTTAAACTTTTCCACGGTACCCCTAACTCTCGCTTGCAGTCCCCTAATTCTAATAATTAATCAAATAATTGATTTAGAAAAATCAGTGATTTACACACTATTTGACCTCATTTGATAGCATTTATGTAGTTTAGAAGTATTTAGAAGTTTTTGGAGGCAACACCATTCTCTCTTTCTCAGACAAAATACCTCTGGCTCTGTTCCAAATCCTAGTGAGCTGCCTATAGAGGCTGCATTGTAAGACACAGTCATGTTGCCCTCTAAAATGCCTTCTTTTGCTCACATGAAAGCAGCTAGTCACACTAGACTTCATTCACTTCTATTCATGCACACATGAACGCAGAAGACCTCAAACACAAGCTCATGTTAAGAAACGCCATCTTCTGCTGTGTGTCAGCACTGATGACCTCTGACCTGTAAATCCTCAATGTGCAAAGACATCTGACCATCCAAACGTCACAGATTGACAGAGAACACAAACACATTTAAAGCTGCAGCTCTGCAGTGTTCAGTAGTCACCATTTCCCTCCGTCTCATCCTGTCCATGTCACACATCTGCACTGACCTCAGCAGCTCTGCAGGTCATCAGAGAGGGTCACAGCTGTTTACCTTCAGATCTGACCCCTCAAAACCCCCTTCACTAATCCTGCCATTACTGAGCAGTATGACCTGACTGTAACTGTTGCCGTCTGCTGTATGATCAGACAAGCTTGTGTTGTTTTCCAGTGTAATTCTATATATATATATATATATATATATATTTTTTTTTTGTTAAAATAAGACATTTTCCAGCATGCCAGTGGCGACAGCAGTCTCTCAGCTCCATCTGTCTGTCTCTCAGTGCTGCTGAAGGGAGAGACAGTGGAATGAAGCTCATTACAGGAGAAACACAGAGAGAGAGAGAGAGAGAGAGAGAGAGAGAGAGAGAGAGAGAGAGAGAGAGAGAGAGAGAGAGACAGCAGTGATGGGGGGTGAGTTCACCCACAGAGGGCACCGTCACCATGGCAATGTGGCAGATCACACGTGCAGGATCACATAAACACACGCGTGTTTGCCCTTGACAGACAACCACCCGAACCACAACTCAATGTAGCGGACCACAAACATTCAACCATCTGTAATGCCTTTCAATTAGAAACGCTGTGATTGGTTCTTGGTTTATTGGAGTGAGGACCACAGTGATATGATCATAACTGCCCCGTCAGGGGTATTCGGATTGGAATGGGCAGATTTCTCACGCCTCAACAGAACTGCAGGTTGCGTCAGAGATCTTAGCAGGACGCATTCGTGTTTTCTGCTGAATAATTAGCTTTATATAAATACAACAGTCAAGGGCACGACCTCATTTAAGGTTTTTAACACCGCTGAGTTAATGCTGCTCTGTGGCGGCTCAAAATAAAACAATTCTTTAGCCTTGTTCCAATAACAGATTTGTTTTCACTTGCTTTAAGCGTAAACATCTCTAAATGTGTTTTTATTATTAATAATTTATTAGATTTTTCTTATTTTATAATATTTTAATATTTATTTTATTTGTCATTTTTTAGACATTTTTAGACATTTATCTAACATTCATATTATATATTTTATAACAATAATGCTCAGTTAAGCTTTAAAAGCACTATGAATTTAATAAATGTATTCTTTATGAAATCTCAAAACGTAAATCCATTTTTTGTAGCATTTAAAATGATTATTGTTACTTTCTTTTTTCTTTTCTTTATTCATTTGCTTGTTTGTATGTTTTATTTAATTATTTATTTTACAAAATAGTATGGTTATCAGTCATAACACAAACATAATTACACCTTATTTTAAATTCATTAGATTGTTCTTATTTGTGTATTATTTTATAATATTTTATTATTTATTTTATTTATTTATCATTTATTTATTTGTTAGATATTTGATTAGATCTAACATTTAACTATATATAATAACAATAATGCTCAGTTAAGCTTTAAAAGCACTAAGAATTTAATAAATGTATTCTTAATGAAATCTCAAAATGTAAATCCATTTTTGTAGCATTTAAAATGTTTGATGTTACTTTTTTCCATTCAGTCTTTTTAATTTTATTTATTTATTTGCTTATTTTTATGTTTTATTTAATTATTTGTTTTACAAAATAGTATGGTTATCAGCCATAACATGAACATAATAACATGTTTTTTTAAACTCATTATATTTTTCTTATTTATGCATTATTGTTTTATAATATTTTATTATTTATTTTTAACTTTTAATTATTAGATCTTTTAATCAATATTGGATATCTAACATTCAACTATATATATATATTAGAACAATAATTCTCAGTTAAGCTTTAAAAGCAATAAGAATTTAATAAATGTATTCTTTATGAAATCTCAAAATGTAAATTCATTTATTCATACCATTTAAAATGATTGTTGTTACTTTTTTGCATTTTTTTATTTTATTTATGTTTTATTTAATTATTTATTTTACAAAATGGTATAGTGATCAGCCATAACATGAACATAATTACATCTTATTTTTCATTTATTAGATTTTTCTTATTTATGTATTATTTTATATTATATTTTATTCATTTTTACTTTTTTTGTCCAATATTGGATTTCTAACGTTCAACTATTTATAACAATAATGCTAAGTTAAGCTTTAAAAGCACTAAGATTTTAATAAATGTATTCTTTATGAAATCTTAAAATGCAAATCCATTTTTTGTAGCATTTAAAATGATGTTAAATTTTTTTTATTTGCTCATGTATTTTTAACAAAATAGTTTTGTTATCAGCCATAACATGAACATAAATGACATATTTCAAATTTATTTGATTTTTCTTATTTATTTTATAATACATTTTATTTATTTCTAATTTTTAATTTAATTATTAGATATTTTATCCAATATTGTATATCTAACATTCAATTATATATGTGACCCTGGACCACAAAACCAGTCATAAGGTTAAATTTTACAAAACTGAGATGTATACATCATATGAAAGCTCACTAATTAAGCCTTCTATTGATGTATGGTTTGTTAGGATAGGACAATATTTGGCCGAGATACATCTATTTGAAAATCTGGAATCTGAGGATGCAAAAAAATCAAAATACTGAGAAAATCACCTTTAAAGTTGTCCAAATTAAGTTCTTAACAATGCATATTACTAATCAAAAATTACATTTTGATATATTTATAGTAGGAATTTTACAAAAAATCTTCATGGAACATGATCTTTGCTTAATTTCCTAATGATTTTTGGCATAAAAGAAAAATCAATAATTTTGACCCATACTATGTATTTTTGGCTATTGCTACAAATATAGCCCAGCGACTTAAGACTGGTTTTGTGGTCCAGGGTCACATATATTATAACAATAAGCACTACATGAACTACATAACATGAACATAATTACATCTTATTTTCTGTTTATCAGAATTTGAATATCAATGCAGCCCTCATAGTTTTGATGTCCAAACATATAATGCAATGCAATCCATTGATGATTGAGAGATGAACAAATAAACGTTCCTCAAAAGACCCTGATGATCAGATTTGACACTGATTTTTCTACAAAACTATTCAAGGAGAATCAAGTAAAGCCAAGCTGCTTCAGTCCAGTAAGTGTTCATCTGGAAACATTACTACAGCTATTCTTAAGCATTCTGAGCATTAGGTGCACAACTTCTGTGTAAATTCAGCATTAAATATCTAGTTATGTGTGTGTGTCTTGTACCTCTATACAGCTGTGATCTTTCTTCAAAAAGGTAGTTTCTCTCGTATGGTTCTGTCAGGTTTCAGCTCTCAGTTTCTCCTCGTCTGAGAGACGAACAGTGAGTATGAAGACAGAAAAAGACTCTTCATCATGTGTTTCCTTTTACATTTGTGTTCTCAGCTCTGTAACGTCTCTCTCTCGGGCTGTTCTGGGATGATTGCACCAGCACACATGACAGAGCAGCTTTTAGTGCTGTAGTAACTGGGCTGGCGTCCTGCTGCCAATGGCTGATGGGGTGTCAGGTTAAAGGTCAGAGGTCCTCTGTGTTGACTGATGCTGTCAGTGAAACCAAAACACACACACACACACACACACACTGACATGATGAATAACACAAACTTTAAACAGGGTTAATACAGATACTGTTAAATAAAATTTCAAGACTTTAAGCACTACTTTGGAAACTATTAGTTCTTTCCTTAAATATAAAGAGATCAACTCACATGCATAAAGAAAAACCTGGCTCTGAACCTCTCTTTTCTTTATTCAGAGTAGATCTAGACAGTAGACAAGACACACCACAAACTAACCATGTTTTTCCTACACTAACCTTAGTTTAACCATTGTATTTGTAGTAAAACTGTCCAGTAAAAAAAAAAAAAAACATGGTTACTGCAATTTTATTATAATAAAACCAAGGTTAATTTTATTATGGGATTTATATTTGTGTATATATTTTTTCTTTTTTGTTTTGATTTTATAACTGTCCAGACTTTCCACTGTTATTAATATTGAGAAAAATTGAATTAAATCAAATGATTCGCGGGCCCACTCCAATGCCGCAAAATGATTGGCGAAGTCGCGAATTGAATCAAATGATTCGCGAACCAGCTACAAAGTCGCAAATCAAATCAAATGAATCGCGAAATGAATCAAATGATTCACGAACCAGCTCCAAAGTCGCGAACTGAATCAAATTAGTTGCGAATTGAATCAAATGATTCACGAACCCACTCCAATGCCGCAAAATGATTCGCAAAGTCGCGAACTGAATCAAATGATTTGAATAAATTGATTCGCGAATTGAATCAAATGATTCACAAAGTCACAAGTTGAATCAAATGAGTCGCGAATTGAATCAAATGAGTCGCGAATTGAATCAAATGAGTCACGAACCAGCTCCAAAGTCACGAATTGAATCAAATGAGTCGCGAATTGAATCAAAGGATTCGAGAACCCACTCCAATGGTGCGAAATGATTCACGAAGTTGCGAACTGAATCAAATGATTTGCGGACCCGCACCAAGGTCGCGAATTGAATCAAATGATTCGCGAACCCGCATGGAAGACGAGAACTGAATCAAATGATTCTCGGACCCACTACGATGCCGTGAAATGATTCGCGAAGTCGCAAATCAAATCAAATGAATCGCGAAATGAATCAAATGATTCACGAACCAGCTCCAAAGTCGCAAACTGAATCAAATGAGTCGTGAATTGAATCACATTATTTGCGAACCAGCTCCAAAGTCGCGAACTGAATCAAATTAGTTGCGAATTGAATCAAATGATTCACGAACCCACTCCAATGCCGCAAAAGGATTCGCAAAATCGCGAACTGAATCAAATGATTTGAATAAATTGATTCGCGAATTGAATCAAATGATTCACAAAGTCACAAGTTGAATCAAATGAGTCGAGAATTGAATCAAATGAGTCGCGAATTGAATCAAATGAGTCACGAACCAGCTCCAAAGTGACGAATTGAATCAAATGAGTCGCGAATTGAATCAAAGGATTCGAGAACCCACTCCAATGGTGCGAAATGATTCACGAAGTTGCGAACTGAATCAAATGATTTGCGGACCCGCACCAAGGTCGCGAATTGAATCAAATGATTCGCGAACCCGCATGGAAGACGAGAACTGAATCAAATGATTCTCGGACCCACTACGATGCCGTGAAATGATTCGCGAAGTCGCAAATCAAATCAAATGAATC
This sequence comes from Garra rufa, assembly GCF_049309525.1. Classification (NCBI taxonomy): domain Eukaryota; kingdom Metazoa; phylum Chordata; class Actinopteri; order Cypriniformes; family Cyprinidae; genus Garra; species Garra rufa. Next base: position 1,884,753 of record NC_133380.1, on the reverse strand, counting down.
GCGAAATGAATCAAATGATTCACGAACCAGCTCCAAAGTCGCAAACTGAATCAAATGAGTCGTGAATTGAATCACATTATTTGCGAACCAGCTCCAAAGTCGCGAACTGAATCAAATTAGTTGCGAATTGAATCAAATGATTCACGAACCCACTCCAATGCCGCAAAAGGATTCGCAAAGTCGCGAACTGAATCAAATGATTTGAATAAATTGATTCGCGAATTGAATCAAATGATTCACAAAGTCACAAGTTGAATCAAATGAGTCGAGAATTGAATCAAATGAGTCGCGAATTGAATCAAATGAGTCATGAACCAGCTCCAAAGTGACGAATTGAATCAAATGAGTCGCGAATTGAATCAAAGGATTCGAGAACCCACTCCAATGGCGCGAAATGATTCACGAAGTTGCGAACTGAATCAAATGATTTGCGGACCCGCACCAAGGACGCGAATTGAATCAAATGATTCGCGAACCCGCATGGAAGACGAGAACTGAATCAAATGATTCTCGGACCCACTCTGATGCCGCGAAATGATTTGCGAAGTCGCAAATTAAATCAAATGATTTGCGAACCAGCTCTAAAGTCGTGAACTGAATTAAATGATTCGTGAACACTTTGATGTCGCGAACCGAATCAAATGATTCGCAACTCACACCGAAGTCACAAACTGAATCAAATGATTTGCGATTCAAAAATAAATGTCTCTTTTAATTCCTGAATGATCAATGTCACGAATTTGAATCAATCGGAGCGGTTCCAGCGTAAATGACTCACTCAATTGATTTGGTTCATCTATTCCTTTTTTCCCGTCTTGTACTACTGTACTACTACTGGCTTAGATCGCTAGTTTGACATTGACAGAAATAAGCAAAAAAAAGTATGTTTTTGAATTGCATGAAAAGGTGCTTATTGAGAAAAAAAAAAGACTAATTCAAGCACTTTTTAAGTACCTCTTCAGGAATATTGCTATTTCCAAGAGTTTTCCATTCCTTAAATTTCAAAAGGTCAAATCCAAGCACTTAAATTTGGTAAGAACCCTGTTTAAAGGGATATTCCACCCAAAACATCTTCTAAATAACTCACACCAGTTTGGAGCAACTTAAAGGGCCAGTGCACCAAAAAATGAAAATTCTGTCATTACTTACTGGCTACCAGGAACCTTTTTGATTACCAACATTCTTCAAAAGAACAACTTGAGGGTCAGTAAATAATGACAGAATTTTGGGTAAACTGTCACTTAAGTAAGAATTATCTTAGTTTATGAACCTAATTTCTACTCACTAACAAAAAGAATAAATGTTGAACAATACACTAGTTGAAGGAAATGAAAAATGTGTGTGTGCTTTCTCCCTTCTACGTTTCATTTGAGAGGTTTTCTGGGTTTCCTGCCAAATTCTGAGAGGCCACCGATACTGAAAAACGAGGGGAGAGGCGGGTGAAATCGTCCGCTGGAGGTGAGCGGATCTACCTGTGTGTGCGTGTCCAGATAATGCAGATCTCTACAGAGAAACAGCGGCAGCGGGGTCCGGATAGATCCGGAAGGTGACCCACTTTCACGGAGCTCCCTTCTGCTTCACAAGACACGCTGGCCCCGTTTCAAACGCCTCCGAGAGAGAGAGAAAGAGAGGAAGAATTAACATCAGAACATCTGAGAATAATGCTCTGCTGACTCTGGAAAACAGGACTTCTCTTGTTCTTCCAGTAGAAGAGTTTAATGTGACATACTATAGTGCTCTACGTTCAAATTAAGTCAAGACACTACAGGCTTTTGGAGATTGTGGTCTCTTTTGCTTCCATAACTTGGAAAGTAAACATAGAAAATGCACATTTAAGTGTTTATTTATTGCACTTTATCTATTAAAGTCTGTAGAATTACAGTGCATTTCTTTCTCCACTTCAGTAACACTGACATATACTAAACTATACAGTTTTATCTATATTATAAAGGTTTTTACTGAGGGATTTGTTCATATATCATTCTCACTCATTTATACACTTTATTTTTGAAAACATTCAGAATTTTTTTTTTATTATTTATTTTGACAGTATTTTCCTTTTCTTTTTTTGGTGTGATAAAAGAGAAATCTAAAAGCCAAAATGGCCACATTTAAAATAAAACACTAAAAACCAAAGTCATTTTTTTTTAATTCTATAAAAAAAAGGGCAAATAAATAAATATATAAAAATATATTATAGACTAGTTCTATTGTATTGTTTTGACTTTTTGATTTGATTTTTTAGTTTTATATTTATAATTTCATTTTAAATTTTAGTTTAATTTGTTGTTTTTATATATGTCTACATAGTTTTAGTAAGTTTTACCTTTTTTAAGTTTACTTTTTTTACCTTCTTCTCTCCTTATTTCAAAATAAAACACTAAAACCCAAAATCTTTTTTTATGCTAATTTAGGCATTAAAGTAATGTGCATTACATTTAACAGCATTATAAAATTATTGCAGTTTTAAATTAAAACCAAATACCAATACCAACAAATTACTAAAACATTATAAAATTAAAAGTTCTGTTGTTAATATTTTGAAATAGATCATTTTTTTCTAATTTATATTTTCATTTTAAATATATATATATATATATATATGTATGAAGTTTTAGTAAATTTGAACTTTTTTTAGTTTAGTTTTTTAGTTTCTATATTTATCTCACAGTAAAAAATAATTCTACTAATAAATTTTGATATTACAATAATGTACATTTAACATATCGATTTTATTTCTTAGTTATATATGTCTATATAGTTTAATAAGTTTTAGCTTTTTTTTTTTTTTTTCTATATTTATTTTAGGGTAATTGATTTCTCAAAATCCCCATACTCAAGTTTTAGTGTTTTACTTCAAAATAAAACACTAAACCCCAAAATTTTACATGTTTATATAAGTTTAGCAATTTTAGCTTTAATTTTTAGCTTAGATGTTTTAGTACTTCAAATGTTTTTTTTAGACTTTTTTTTTTTAAAGTTACATTTATTTTAAGTTAAATTTATTTAATTTCAGTCGGTTTATTTTAAGTAGGCCTATTAAAACGTTGCGTTTTTAGTTTTATTTACCGAAAATAACACTGCTCAATGGATAGATGTAGTTTCTATAAATTGTCTCAATTTTTACTATCTTCTGGTAATTCTTCTCAAAATCTTGATACAGAAATAATCGTTATTGACAAAGGCCTGCCCTACCTGACAAAACCGACCACTAGATGCCACTCTATTCCGTCATCCTAACGATAAAAATAAAATAAAATATAAAGAATAATCGTAATTTAAAGTGTAAAACAAATCTGAGGTGAAATGATGAGGCCAATGCAGAACCGTTGAAAGTTGTTGCCTAGCAACTGCAGTTACGTTCTTTGAAACGTATTCAAACAGAGCTGTCATTTTCCCGGGAACCTCCGTGTCACGTGACTCAGCCGGCGCCTCGTGTGCAGCTCTGCTCTTCAAATCAAAATGGCGGCGCCGCATGGTGTAAAACTGAAGGATTTAAAGTGTGATTTTACGGAGCATACAGCAGCACGGGCGCACCAGGACTCTCAGGTCTTATAAACGTTTGTGTTATATACCTGCAGGTGTTTATATAAAGACGCTGTGACGAGGATCATGTGTAGAAAAGACGCTCTGCATGTGAACACGTGGACGTCAGCGCGTGCTCGAGGCGGATGTGAAGTTATACGTGCGTTATAAATGTCCAGAATAAGCTATTGAGAACTCGTTAACGACTCAAATGTGGTTTGGTTTGTCGATCGATGTCGTTTAAGTGTCTAAAGGAGGTTCCTGAATAGCAGTTTAATGTTGTCATTGGTTTAAATGATCGTACACCGGCATTAATGCGGTTTGGTATAGGAATGTGACGTATAAATGTAACTCCGCATCAAAAATAAAATATTCTGTCAATTCATAATAATAAGGAATATCACTGTGTGTTTGTTGGACAGCTTCTGTAACAGTTACCCGATTACTATGAAACGCCATTAAATGAATGAATGAAACGCGTCTTTTAAACGATCGTTTCCGCTTGCGTTCATATTTAAATGCATAAATTAATGATAAATTATAAGCTAAGCTTATCTTTACTGTCAAGATAACGCTCACGCTTCTTATCTAACGTTACGTGTGCAGCTCAAATGACGCTGACGTGTCTCACACAATCAAGAATTCTGATTCTGTTAACTTTCAGATCAAGATTCAATCCGAATCAAGCAATAATCATTTAGTTTCTTTTTCACACTTAAGACTCCATATAAATCAAATTGAGAGTTTTGCTGAGTTTGTTCTTTAGTCCAGTGCATGTAAATTTAGAGGTATTGTACTACTGAACTTGAACTTCAACATTTTTTATTGTGCAGATTTAAAAATTACATTTTTCTTTCTTATTTATTAAATTTAAGTTCCAACAGGGAATAACATAAACTAGATAAAGTTTGTCAAGACAAACTTTAAGTTGGCTTGAAAAAGCCTGATCAGAAAGTGTGACCAAGTTTTAGAAATTGTAGAAATGTTATAGTTTTAAGTCCAAAAAAGATTGAAGTTTAAAGTAGTTTTTAAGGTTGAATGTTTTGAAGGCAATACAGATGGATGGATAAATGGATAGATGGCATGTTTTAGCATTTTCTTCTTGGTTTTTAAAGGCGGCTGGCAACCAAAGTAAATAGGTGCATTAGCGCCACCTTCTGCTCCGGAGCGTAGAACAGCGTTTTACAATCTATTCACCAAACCCCTCTCTCTAATAAAATCAAAAAAGACTTTACTATTCACTTCACTTGCGCATTTTATTAAAACCTTAAAATGTAAATATTAAAGCCGAAATATTACGAGAATAAACCCGAAACATTATGAGAATAAAGCCAAAATATTACAATTATAAAGCCGAAACATTACGAGAAAAGTCGAAACATTACGAGAATAAAGCGGAAACATTACGAGAATAAAGCGGAAACATTACGAGGATAAAGCCGAAACATTACGAGGATAAAGTCGAAACATTACGAGAATAAAGCGGAAACATTACGAGGATAAAGTCGAAACATTACGAGAATAAAGCGGAAACATTACGAGGATAAAGCCGAAACATTACGAGGATAAAGCCGAAACATTACGAGGATAAAGCCGAAACATTACGAGGATAAAGCCGAAACATTACGAGAATAAAGCCGAAACATTACGAGAATAAAGCCGAAACATTACGAGGATAAAGCCGAAACATTACGAGGATAAAGCCGAAACATTACGAGGATAAAGCCGAAACATTACGAGGATAAAGCCGAAACATTACGAGAATAAAGCGGAAACATTACGAGGATAAAGCCGAAACATTACGAGGATAAAGCCGAAACATTACGAGGATAAAGCCGAAACATTACGAGGATAAAGCCGAAACATTACGAGAATAAAGCCGAAACATTACGAGAATAAAGCCGAAACATTACGAGGATAAAGCCGAAACATTACGAGAATAAAGCGGAAACATTACGAGGATAAAGCGGAAACATTACGAGAATAAAGCCGAAACATTACGAGAATAAAGCCGAAACATTACGAGGATAAAGCCGAAACATTACGAGAATAAAGCCGAAACATTACAAGGATAAAGTCGAAACATTACGAGAATAAAGCGGAAACATTACGAGAATAAAGCCGAAACATTACGAGAATAAAGCCGAAACATTACGAGGATAAAGCCGAAACATTACGAGAATAAAGCGGAAACATTACGAGGATAAAGCGGAAACATTACGAGAATAAAGCCGAAACATTACGAGAATAAAGCCGAAACATTACGAGGATAAAGCCGAAACATTACGAGAATAAAGCCGAAACATTACAAGGATAAAGTCGAAACATTACGAGAATAAAGCGGAAACATTACGAGAATAAAGCGGAAACATTACGAGGATAAAGCCGAAACATTACGAGGATAAAGTCGAAACATTACGAGAATAAAGCGGAAACATTACGAGGATAAAGTCGAAACATTACGAGAATAAAGCGGAAACATTACGAGGATAAAGTCGAAACATTACGAGAATAAAGCCGAAACATTACGAGGATAAAGCGGAAACATTACGAGAATAAAGCGGAAACATTACGAGAATAAAGCGGAAACATTACGAGGATAAAGTGGACATGATTTGAGAATAAATCTGAAATATCACGAGAATAAAGTCAAAATATTACGAGAATAAAGTCAAAATATTACGAGAATAAATTCAAAATATTACGAGAATAAATCTGAAATATTACGAGAATAAAGCCGAAATATTACAAGAATAAAGTCGAAATATTACGAGAATAAAGTCAAAACATTACAAGAATAAATCCGAAATATTACGAGAATAAAGCCAAAATATTACAATAATTAACCCGAAACATTATGAGAATAAAGCCGAAATATTACGAGAATAAATCTGAAATATTACAATAATTAACCTGAAACATTACAATAATAAAGCCAAAATATTACAATAATTAACCCGAAACATTACGAGAATAAATTCAAAATATTACGAGAATAAATCTGAAATATTACGAGAATAAAGCCGAAATATTACAAGAATAAAGCCGAAATATTACGAGAATAAAGCCGAAATATTACAATAATTAACCTGAAACATTACAATAATAAAGCCAAAATATTACAATAATTAACCCGAAACATTACGAGAATAAATTCAAAATATTACGAGAATAAATCTGAAATATTACGAGAATAAAGCCGAAATATTACAAGAATAAAGCCGAAATATTACGAGAATAAAGCCGAAATATTACAATAATTAACCTGAAACATTACAATAATAAAGCCAAAATATTACAATAATTAACCCGAAACATTATGAGAATAAAGCCGAAATATTACGAGAATAAAGTGGACATGATTTGAGAATAAATCTGAAATATCACGAGAATAAAGTCGAAATATTACGTGAATAAAGTGGACATGATTTGAGAATAAATCTGAAATATCACGAGAATAAAGTCGAAATATTACGTGAATAAATCTGAAATATTACGAGAATAAAGCCAAAATATTACGAGAGGGAAGTATGAAGGGAAGAATGGGAAGTATGAAGGTGTTTTGAAGGACAAATATAATTTAAATAATATTAAGTCCTTTTTCACAAACTACATTCAGTAAATTGCTGCTTTATAGTAACAGTCAATATTACTTGAGTTGACAGATTGTAGGACTGTTGTAATTCCTTATCATAATGACTTTACAGCTTTGACTTTACTGGAATAAAGAGGCCAGAGTTTATCCTGCGAGATTTGAACTTAACATTATTTTGTGTTTTGTTTCATCCACAGGTTGAATTTGGGAAACACGATGTTTCCGTCTTTGAGCTGGATGTGGGGCGGATCTCAGATGCTCTTCATGGAAGTCTGGATCCATCCATTTTATCCATCTTTCAGGAAAAGACGCCGACGGACACCGTGGAGAGCAATGCGTCGCTGCTGTCTGCTTTGACCGAGATGTTGGACAGCGTGGATGTGGAGACGCTGTCGCCGTTCGACATGCTGCCGGACTCAGAGATTTTCTCAGCTCAGAGGGATTCAGACCATACGGTTAGTCGAAATGGACATAAAGACCGCACACTTTGTTGTGGTTTAGTGTCTCCGAATAATGAGGTGTTAACTTTGTCAAATGTGTTTCCATCACAGCTCAGGAATCTGCTTCATTTGAGCCAGTCGCCACCGGATCGGCCCAAAGCCTCTCAATCACCAACAGCTAAGTCAGGAAGAGTAAGTTTCCTTTGGTTGGTCCCGTTATTAAGCTGATTCACGGACAGTTACTCACTGGGCGAGGCTCTTCCTCCACAGCGTCACGACTGAAATCAAACTAGATATCTGTGCAAAACAAACTGTTGGACGTGTTGTTGCTGCAGATTTTGTTCAAGTTGTGAACCTAGAGGTCAATCCAAAATGGATTTTGCCAATAACGATGACTTTCAAAGTTAAGTTACAAAAAGTGTCTGAGGACAGATTAATCGTCCAGAAGTTTCGATGAAAATTAGTGTTGAACTTTATTACAAAATTCACAGTACTCACTAATAATTAAAAAAAATACAAATAAAATAGTTGTGCTTCAGTCACACATTGATGATTTTTATAGTATTGTCACAAAATATATTACTTGAAATTATATATATAAGAAAGGAAGAGAGAATAAAATAACAAAGAAAAAAATCTATTTAAATGTAGTTTTCAATAGTAAAAGACACATAACTACAAAAAGATTGTTTAAGAACAGAAAAAGTTAATTTTAATGTAATTAGAAATGTAAAATTGATTTACAAGGGAAGGCCGAAAAAATTTAAATATAATATACATTATGCAAAGTGGAAGTGTTTCGAGAATAAAGTCGAAATATTACGAGAATAAAGCTGAAATGTTTCGAGAATAAAGCCAAAATATTACGAGAATAAAACAGAAATATTATGAGAATAAAACGGAAATATTACGGGAATAAAACTGAAATATTTAGAGAATAAAGCCAAAATATTATGAGATTGATTTGAAATATAACGAGAATAAAACGGAAATATTACGAGAATAAAGTGGAAATATTACAAGAATAAAGTGGAAATATTACAAGATTGAAGTTAAAATATTACGAGAATAAAACAGACATATTTAGAGAATAAAGCCAAAATATTATGAGATTGAAGTCGAAATATTACGAGAATAAAGTCAAAATATTTAGACAATAAAGCTGAAATATTACAAGAATAAAGACGAAATAATACGAGAATAAAGCCAAAATATTTAGAGACTGAAGTCGAAATATTTGGAGAATAAAGCCAAAATATTTTGACAATAAAGCTGAAATATTACAAAAATAAAGTCGAAATATTACGAGAATAAAGACCAAATATTACAAAAATAAAGCCGAAATATTACGAGAATAAATTCGAAATATTTAGAGAATAAAGTCGAAATATTATGAGATTGAAGTCGAAATATTTAGAGAATAAAGTCGAAATATTACGAGAATAAAGACCAAATATTTCAAGAATGAAGCCAAAAAATAATTATTTTATTTAACATTTATATTCAATTAAAATGCTTTCAAAGCAGGGTTGTTATAATTAACTAAAACTAAAACCATTGAAAAACACATTTGTGTTACTTAAAACAAAATAAAAGTTAATAGAAACAAACTAAAATACAAAAAAAAAATATTTGCGCAGACTTTTCTCAATAACCACAGTTTCAAAACAAAGATAGCACCAATTAATCGGCAAAAACAACTCTAGCTGTGTCTCAGTGTTTTGTGGTTTTCTACAGGAGGTTGTGATGTCAGACAGACAATTGAGACCACGTCGCCATTTGGGGACCCAACCGAGTGAGATTTCACAGCGAAACGGCGATGAGAAGAAGAGCCGCTCCGTGAGAACCTTCCGGATCGAATCCGACCCGATATTCCCGCAGGACGGATACGAATTACTCGCAGATTTAGTGAGACACATGCATCCGTACTGCATCCGGACAGACCAGGAGAAAGACACACGCGTGTCTGTGCAGGAGGAAGAGGAGGAGTTTGTTGATGTAGAAGGTTACGAGGAACAGGAAGACAACATTCTGGACCAATCAGGATGCGGAGCAGAAAATAAGACGACACCTCAGCGCAGCGCTTTAGTCAAAACCAGCATAGCAGGACGGCTGAAGAAAACGGTGACTTTTGCTTTAAATTTAATCTCAGTTCATGAGATTCCACCTGATGATGAAGAATCTGATTCAGAGCAGATTTCTGAATACATATCCTCAAAAACTGACATCACTTCCCCTCAAAAGCCCAAACCGCTTAGTCTAGACCAGTATCGTCTCCTCAGACAGAAGAAACAACCTCTGGAGGAGAAGCGGATGGATTATCGAACCAAATGGCCTTCGCTTCCCCAACTTCCCACGAAGCTTCCGCCAATCCTGCCGGATTTGTTCGCACCGTCTGGTGAGATATTACCAGCTGTTAAAGTGAAAACATCTCAGTCGCAGGAAATCTCACGTCCCTCTCGGAAGGACGTCAGAAAGGCTGTGGATCTTTGCGTTGACCCTCCAAACCCGGTTTTAGTGCCCTTGAAACCCACGCAGCACAGGAACGCAGCCCAGAGCCAAGAAGCGCTCAGTTCAGACTCGAAAGCAGATGTTTGTGTTTCTTGTGAAGAGGTTGGAGTCTCTGAGGTCGTGCCAGTGACATCTGCCTCCGGCTCTGAAAGCGTCAGATCCCAAACTTCAGCTCCAGGTTCACCAACGAGAGCCGGACCAAAGCCTTCAGTTGAAACGAGACAGCCGTCTGAACCCATGCCCACCGCTGTCACAGAAAAACACAACGCTGGACAGCAAAACCAGACGACGTGTGAAGAAATCGGTGAGAATAAAGATATAGCCATGTTTAGAGACAAATTAATTGGCTCTTCAATTAAAATAATTCCAAAGCAGGGTTGTTTTCGTAAACTAAAACATACAAAAACGTTTGGTTACTTGAAACAAAAACATTAACTGAAATACAAGATGCCAGGGCAACATTTCTCATTTTCATTTTGTTTATCTTAATGTACTTAAATAACCAAAACTGAAATTTAAATTATTAAAAACTAAATAGTTAAAGTTAGTCATTTTATGTTTGTTTTTTTGTCTAAGATTAAAATGAAAATAAACTGAAAATATAAAAACAAAGACACATTTAAAATATTTAGAGAAACCAAAATATAAGCCAATTAGAAACTAGATAGATAAAACGACTAATAAAAATGACAAACACACAACTAACAATTAAAAAGAAAATGGAAAATATAAATGTAAAATTTTAAACAGATAAACTAATAAATGATACGATTCTTAAAACTTTAACTAAAATTTAAATGAAAACAAATAAAAATGATTTAAATGTTTATAAAAACTATAATAGAAACTACATAAGAACTAAATTAATCAAAAATAAAAAACTAATATAAATAAAAAGACTAAAAATATCTAAGATTAAAAATGGAAAATATAAGAATAAATTATTGTAAAATTGTATTAATGAAAACTAATAGAAACTAAAAAGAAAAAAACAAATAAAATGGACAAAAAAAATTAAAACTTTATCTGAAATTAAAATGAAAATAGAAAAAAAATAATTCTAAACAGACCAAAGTAAAAACTAATAAATAGAAAAAGAATAGAAAAAAAATTACAAAATTCTTAAAACGAACAAAAATTAAGATAAAAACATTTTTTTTATAAAAACTATAATATAAACTAAACAAAAAAATATATATTTTTTAAAAGACAAAAACAAAATACTAAAACTTTAGCTAAAACGAGATAAAAAAAATTACACAACACAATAAAATTACTAAAACTATCTGAAATTAATATGAAAATGGAAAATATAATGTAAAATATATTTTAAATGAATTTTAAAAGAGAAAAATAAAAATATACAATTACAAAATTCTTAAAACATTACCAAATTAAAATGGAAAAAATACAAAAACAAAATATTTATAAAAACTAATACAAACTAAATGAGAACTAAATAAAAACAAAAAATATGTATTTTTATAAAAACTAATATAAACTGAATTAAACAAAAGTAAAATGAAAAACTTTTTTTAAAGACAAAAACAAAATAGTAAAACTTTAGCTAAAATTTAAATTAAAAAAAAAACTAAAATGACAAAATGACCATTAACAATTTAAAATGAAAACAAAAATAATGTTTAAATATTTATTAAACTAGTAGAAACTAAATAAGAACAAAATGAAACAAAAATTATAAAGGACAAAAACAAAATACTAAAACTTTAAAAACAAATAAATACGATGTTAAATGTTAATGAAAAATATAATAGAAACTAAATAGGCAAAAATAAAAAAATTAACAAAAATGACAAATGCACAAAAAAAAAACATTACTAAAACTTTATCTGAAATTAAAATGAAAATAGAAAAAAATATTTAAAATATTCATAAAAACTACAGTAGTATTTCAGTGAAACCGTTTTAAAGGTGTTTTATGTTGTATGCGTGTTTTCCAGGAATTGAAGCCACTGATCTGACCAGCCTTTTGGAGCAGTTTGAGACTCAAGGTAAATGATGTTTATGATTCACGATTGTGTAATTCAATCGACACTATCAGCTCATTTAAATCAGTTCAGATAAAAACAGTGTTCTTTATCAGCACAGAATTCAATAAAAGGTTCATCGCGCCTGTTGCACTTACTTCCGATTGTCCTGATTGTTCTGTCTGAATGTTTGTCTCGGGACAGAAGACAATATTGTCACAGATTTAATGCAGTCAGAGACGGACATGATCCCAGTGTTATCAAAGCACAATCATTATAATGTCATTAAACTCTCACTGAGACTATTATAATCATCCCTACAGTATGTTAGTGGCTTAATTGCTTTGGGAAATCGGCTCATAAACGGCAAACAAATGATGTTTGTGTGTTCGTAGGAATGAGATCTGTAGAATCACAACTGTACTTCTAAACTAAAGCCAGTTCATATTTGTACTTCCCTACCGTTCAGCTTTAGTTCATCAATCATATTGTGTTGGTTTTTCAGCTTCTGAAGGACAGACGGTTCCAGAAGTTTCCCAGGATGAGCATCAGGAACGATGGTCACAACTCTGTCGTCTGACGGACCTCAGCAGCACTGCAGGTGACAGACACAACTAATAAACAGATGACAACAACTAAATACTGAACTTTAGCTAAAATGAAAATGGCAATGAAATTTAAACTATTCATGAAAACTATAATAGGCTAAAAAACGACAAAAAACACAATGCAACAAAATTACTAAAATCTTATCTGAAATTTTAACGAAAATAGAATATATATAAAAACTATAATACGAGTAAAACAAACTAAACTAAAACAAAAACAAAAAAAGAGACAAAAACAAAATACTAAAACTTTAGCTAAAATGAAAAATATAAAAACAAATTAAAGTATTTATGAAAACTATAATAGGCAAAAAAAACTAATAAAAATTACAAAACACAACAAAAGAACCTAAAAACTAATAAACTAAATTACTAAAACCTTATGTGAAATTAAAACGAAAATGGAAAATATAAAAAATAACATTTTTTATATTTATTTTTTATATAAATATATAAATACTTTAATTTTAAACAGACAAAAATAAAAAAAAACTAATAAATAACAAAATTATTTAAAATTAAAATGAAAACAAATACAAAAACTGTAAAATATTTATAAAAAACTAAAATAAAATAAAAATAAAAAACTAATTAAAAAAAAAAATGGCTAAAACTAAATAACTAAAACTTTACCTAAAATAAAAATGGAAAATATAAAAACAAATATGAAAACTTGAAAACCTTATCTGAAATCAAAATGAAAATACAAAACATGAATTTAAAATATATTTTTAAACAGGCATAAAAAATAATAAATGACAAAAATCACAAGATTCTTAAAACTTTAACTAAAATTCAAATTTAAAAAAAATTGAAAACAAAAATTTAAAAATATTTATAAAAACTATATTATAAACAAAAAAATAGAACCAATAAACAATTTAAAAACTAATAAAGAAAAGACGAAAACAAAATATTAAAACTGTAGCTAAAATAATTATAATTTTATAAAAAAATAAAATAAAATAAAAAGATTTAAACAGACAATAATAAACAAATAAATGACTAATCACAATATTCTTAAAAATATATTAAAACTATAATAGAAACTAAATTAGAACTAAATTACACACAAAAAAATAAATACTAAAACTTTAGCTGAAAATGAAATTGGAAAATGTAAAAATTAATTTAAAGTATTAACCCCTCATGGTCTTTCTCTTACCACATTTTTTAGTAATCATCATAAATGAAATAATATTTGAGTTTATATCAAAGTTAGTGGTCTAAGCTTAAACTATGAAACTATCAACAGATGCTGTTGGCTGTTGACTAGTTTGGTGATTATTATTGTATTTTTCCCAGGTCTAACTCCACCCGCAACACCTCCACATCAGATCTGGAGACCCCTGGCGTCGATCAAAGGGACGAAACATGAATCCATCAAGCTGTCGCCCAACAAAACCATTCAGATTATCGAACCTCGTCCACTGCCGCACAGCAAAACTCATTCAAAACCTTCACTTCCCACCTTCACTCCTGCGCTGAATCCCGCTCATGCGTTCCTGGACCACGACTACTGCGGGATTCAGGGCAGCAAGACATCTTTAGTGCACACAAACTCACGTTGCGAGTACAGGACGTTGTCTGAGACGCCGCGTCTGTCCGATTCGGTGCTGCTGTCTCCTGACAGCTCCCCCTGCAGGATGGAGGCGTTTGAGGAGGCGGAGTCTCTGAAGAGGCAGGGTTTGTGCTTCTCCTCCCGCTCTCCGAGCCCATTGGGCCGTGGAAGAGTGAAGAGGCGGGGTTACGATGGAGGATACCGGCGCTCCAGCTCGAGGTCTTGCTCATCATGTTCTTCGTCATCTTCATCATCTTCTCGTTCACCACCCAGAAAAAGGTAACTGGAAGCTGTTGACACAAAAATACAGTAAAAAATGTAGTTAAAACATAGTATATAATTATATGAAAATGTAATTTTAATACATAATAATAAATGCACAAAATTGATATTTAATGACTGATTTATATGCATCGATATAATAATAAGCATTTTCCTGCTGATTTTTTTTTTATATTATTCATTTTATATGTATATATTTATGTACTATTTAAATATATATTTATAAGTAAATATTAATTAGAAATGTGTATATAATTAAAAATGATATGATGAATAGGCTACTTATTAAAAAATGTAATCAAATAAATAATTATTTAATATTAATTATTTGACTAATGGTGCAATCAAATAATTAAATCAGAGCTAATTTATATTTATCCTTGTAACAATTAACAGCTTATATATATATATATATATAGTTCTGAATTGATTCATTGACAGAAAACTTAATTATAAAAACAGTTATTAAATGTTAAAGTTCTTTGTTTTAGTACTTAATTATTAATAATATACAATTTATACAAATAATAAATATTTATTGTAATAATTATACATTACTATTATTATTAAATAAAAAAGTACTGTGAACATAGTAATAGTAATTAATAATTTATCGTTTTAAAATTAAGAAATAAGGACAGCAATAAATATTAATATTGTGATTTGTCAGTTATAGTGTAAAATAAATTCATGTTATTTTCTAAAACGTGGAAAATAATTTAAATGTATAATTTAATATTTTAAAAGGTTACTGATTTTAATAATTAATAATTGAGTCAAATATTTTTTTTTTAAATCATATACTTTTTTTTTTAACAAATATAGACTTTTATTATTATTAGTAGTAGTAGTAGTAGTAGTATTAAGTAAATAAAAGTTCTGTGAACATCTGAGTAATGATTAAATCGAATTATTGAATCAAAGTTTTAAATTGATTCATTGACGTAGTATTTTTGAATAATAATCAGTTCAAACTGTCCAATAATTATTTAACAGTTGTCTGTGATTTTCAGCTACAGGTCCAGGCATTCTGGAAGCAGTAGTTCCTCTCGCTCCAGTTCGCGTTCATCTTCTCGTTCTCCTCCTCGCAAACGCGGACGCCGCTGCTCCAGATCACGATCCAGATCGCAAACCAGATCACGATCCAGATCGTTACGCCGCTCCCGTTCGGGTTCGCGCTCGCCTGAGCCAGACTGGAGAGAGTCACACAGCAGGTGGAAGAGGTCAGTATGAGCGCAGCAGTAGAGACAGATTCTTCTTCTGTAGATTGTGGATTGTGAGTCTAAATCAGTCGTTGTTCTCAGTCGTAGAGAAAAGGAGCTGAACCGCCGGCATGAAGAGGCTCGTAAACTCCGCCAGCAGAAAGCCATCGTAAGTCTACAAACGAGTGGCTCTTATTAAAGTGGGCGGTTTGTGTTGGTGATTATTGATGTCTGATGATGGGTTCGATCCTCAGGAGGAGCGGAGGGTGGTTTATGTGGGAGGAATCCGTGGAAGCATGTTGCCGTCGGACCTCAAAGATCGATTCTCACTCTTCGGGAAGGTGGAGGATTGCACAGTTCATCTCAGGAGTCAAGGGTGAGTCTTATCAGCAAATCAAATCAAATTATATTTTTTTCTTAAATACTCAATTTATTTTAAAGTGAAAAATTACAATGTAAATATTATTATTTTTTAATTTTGTTTGGTTTTTATTTAGTAGTAGTAATAACTGTAATAATAATTGGTGGTATAAATACTAATATTGTAATTTTAATTTTTAAAATAAAATTATTTTATAATAGCAAATTGTAATAATAAATGGTTTAACGTTTGAAAATTAAGAAAATAAAACAGCCATAAATAATATTGTATACATTTTTTTTTCTTAAATACTTTTATTTCACTGATATTACTGTACTAATATTTTTTATTTAGTTTTGTAGTAATTAGTTTTTTTAGTAGTAGTTAAAATAATGAAATTATTAATTAAATTATTAATTCATGAAATTAATTAAATATTAACAAAAAATACATTTTATTAAAAATAATTTAGAAGTTAAAAAAATGTTTACATTTAAACGTGCTATTGAAGCATATTGTCAATAGTAATTTTTATTTTTTAACATTTTTGCATTAAAATGTAAAAAAAAAAACATTTTATTAAAAATTAAGTAAAAAAAGATTTTGTGTGTATGGATATATACTATCAGATATATATAGTAATATTTGATAGTTTAACATTTTAAAATGAAGAAATAAAGACATTCATAAATATTATTGTAATTTTATAGTTGTAGTGTAAAAAAAAGACTTAAATACTGATTTTTAAAATTATTTTACAGTGACATTACAATTATGATTATTTCTTATTTTTTTGTTTTTATTTGGTAATTGTGTTTTTAGTAGTAGTAGTAGTAGTAATAAAAAAAGTGGTAGTAATAATCTATGGTTTAACGTCTTAAAATGAAGAAATTAAGATGATAATAATAGTAATAAATGAATAATATTAATATTTGATGGTTTAACATTTTAAAAAACAAAATTAAGACATCCATAAATATTAATATTTATTTATATATTAATATTAATGTAATTTTACAGTTGTAGTGTAAAATAATAATTTTTCTTAAATACTGTCACTATTTCAGTGACATATTACAATTGCGATACATCTTTTTTTTTTGGTAATTTTGTTTTTAGTAGTAGTAATAGTAATAATCTATGGTTTAACATCTTAAAACGAAGATATTAATATTGCAATTGTTAATAATTAATATTTATTAAATATTTACACCTCATATTTTATTTGCATGTTGATTGAATAAATTTGATTAATTGATTGGTAAACTTCAGTTTTCAGCTAATTTAATTTGGTGCATCACTAGCAGAAATGAAATGAAATGAGCTAATATATTTTCTGTGTCCTTACAGAGACAATTACGGATTCGTCACGTATTACAACACAGACGACGCTTACGCTGCCATTGAGAACGGCGGTAAACTGAGGCGTCCAGACGAGCTTCCCTTTGACATTTGCTTTGGCGGCAGACGACAGTTTTGCAAATCCAACTATGCAGATTTAGGTTGGTCTTCTAAACCATTTCTCATTTCATATTGCATATATACTTACTCCGTAGTGCTGGAGTTTTTAGCTGAAATGAGGAAAAATACATTTTTACATTGTCTGTCAAGCATAACAGACGACATGTGTGCTGCGTTTTCACAGTTGTGTAAATATAATATAATAAAAAATGAAATAATTATTATTACAATATTTTTCTAAAATACATTTATTTTTGTATAATTTTTATTATTACAATGTAAAAATACAAAAATTAAGTAGCAGTAATATATAAATATGTAATACGGTACAGTAATACGGCCATAAATAATAATGTAATTTTTCTTCAATACATTTTTTTTTTTACAGTAAAATATTACAATAGTGATATTTCTTATTTTTAGTTTTTATTTGGTAATTTTTATGTTTTTAGTAGTAATAGTGGTAGTAATAATCTATGGTTTAATGTTTTAAAATAAAGAAATTAAGAATACTTTTATTTTTTTATTATTACAATATAAAAATCAATAAAATTATTATAATATTTAAATGTAGTGGTAATAATAATCAGTGGTTAAACGTTTGAAAAATTAAGAAAATAAAACGGCCATAAATAATAATAATAATGTGATTTTACAGTTTACATAAAATACAATTATTCGATTTTTCTTAAAGTTTTACCTTTTTTTATTATTATCTTCAATAGTAATTTATATTTTTTAACATTTTTGTAAAATGTAAAAAAAAAATACATTTTATTAAAAATAATTTATTAGTTAAAAATATATATTTTCATTTGTTTAATTTATTTAAAAAACATGCTATTAAAGCATATCTTCAATAATAATTTAACTTTTTTGCATTGAAGTGTAAAAAAAGACATTTTATTAAAAATAATTTAGAAGTAAAAATATATATTTAAATGTTTGTTTGGTTTAATTTATAAAATATATATATATATATATATATATATATATATATATATATATATATATATATATATATATATATATATTTAAAATATATATAAAAGGAAAACATATTTTTTAAATTTAGTAGTAATAATCAATGCTTTAACATTTGAAAATGACAAAAAAAACAGCCATAAATAAGTCTTTTTTTTTTTGTAATGTAAAATAAAATTAGATTATTTCTCTTAAATACCTTAAATACTTTTTTTTTCTTTTTTACTGTCAAATATTACAATTTTTTTTTTTTTTACAATATTTTTTTTAGTCATTTGTTTTTTATTTTGTAGTAATAATAATAATAATAATAATAATATTAATTGTTATTTAATAGCCATACTGATATAGAACAACAACATTTTTGGATATATAATCACTAAATTATTATTTTTTTCATAGCAAAGATATTATTTATCAGAAAAATTACAGTGTAATGCACCATAAAAAATATAGATGTTTTGGTTTTGCCTTATTTCTGATTTCTTGTCATTTAGACTCCAGCCGGGACACCGGTCCAACAGCCAAGAGTCGATGCGAATCGTTCGACTTCGACACGCTACTGAAACAGGCTCAGAGAATGAAGAGGTAGCAGCACAGAAGATGGAAGATGTTCATGGATCAGAGACTCAACTTTACCTCAGAGCACTCGTAACCCTGCTGAAACAAACCCATTTCACCAGTGACCAGCTTAAATGAACAATATAGATGTTGGCATTGGCTGTCTACAATTCAAGCTGGTTGACACTGGTTCAAAGCAATATTCTGGGTTAGGTACAAGTTAAGCTCTTTTAACAGCATCTGATATCATGCACTTACATTGGAAGTCTGAGAATCACATGCCCAACGCATGTTGCCCAAAGAGCTTGGCTTGACTTTGACCTGGAATTGCTGTTTTATTTCAGCAGGGTCATTTGCACTTCACTTAACTGACTTTGCTTTCAGCTCTTTTTTACTTGACAGTTAAAACTTCTGTTTAAGTACTTTTGCTCATGAAAAATGTTGTACATAAAAATGGAATGGCATTAAGAGATGAAATAATCATTTTGAAAGAAATTTAAGCTCTTTTGAATGGTGAGTCTCATACAGTATATATATGAGTTTTTTTGAAGTGATACCAAAAAAAAAAACAATGTTTTCCCTTTTTTTAAGTTGGAATGACGATGCTTTACTTGAATAAAAATGTTCATGTACTAATAAATAACGTCTATTCTTTCCACCAAACTCAGAACACACATATATTCAATAATATATATTTATTGTTTTTTACAATTTTGCATTGAAATGTGAAAAAATAAATGAATAAAATAAATTTATTGTATTAAATATAATGATTTAAAAAATATTAAATTAAATAATAAATTACATTCATATATATATATATAATATTTAATTTATGGGGGAAAAAAACAGGAAAAACAAAGCAAATAATTTATATTTCTTAACATTTTTGCATTGAAATGTAAAAAAAAGACTATTAAAAAAATATATAAGTAAAAAATACATATTTTAAAATTTGTTTATTGGTTTAATTTATTTAAAAAAACAGGAAGAACATGCTATTGAAGCAGATCTTCAACAATAATTTATATTTTTTAAATGTTTGCACTGAAATGTAAAGACATTTTATTGAAAATAATTTAGATGTTAAATATATATATATATATATATATATTATTAACAAAAGAAACCAAAAATATATAGATTTAAATTTTTGTTTAATGGTTTAATTTATTAAAAAAAAGGCAAAATATGCTATTCAAGCATATCTTCAAAAACATTTAAATTTTTTCTTTTAACATTTTTGCATTGAAATGTACAACTAATTATATTACAAAATAATATAAAAGTTAAAAAAATATATATATTTTTTTTTGTTTAATGGTTTAATATTGTCAAATAAATAGTTTATATAATTGGATATAATGCAAAATTTACTTTTTGGCAAAGGGCACAGCCCTCAATCAAGTTGGACTTTTTGGCCCTTCGTATTAAAAAGTTTGTCCAAGTCTGCTTAATAGAGTGTAAGTAATATGTAATTTGTGTCAAATAAAATAAAATAAAAGATTTATATACATTTAGGCAGCCAAATCACCCTAATAACATTTTTTAATTTTTTGTATTTACTTTTTTGCTGGGATCGATTCAGATGTGCATATTATTAAAAATAAATAAATAAATAAATCACAATAATTCTAAAAGTATTTGGACACTTAAGTCACTTAAAAATATCTTTTTTTAAATGTCTATTTTGGAAACATGTATATGTAACATGAATTCAAGATGAAGTATTGTTTGTTTGTGGTTAGTGGATTAGGTTAATATGAAGTTTTACACCAATAAAAATAAAATCTTTATTGAAAACTGTAGTGCAGACACTCACTTTAATATTTTTCTCAAACTTTACCAAACAGACTTCTGTAACTTGAAGCAAATGTTAGATAAAACATCAAAAAGTTGATCAAATATACATTAATAGTACTTACTGTTGTTTTCCCGCTGAAATTATGTCACGTGACGGAGGACGAAGTCATTACGAAGCGAAAAACCTGTAAATTGATTACCATTTAAAACAATATTCGACAAAAAAACATGTTTACATTAAAACATTCGACAGCAAAAATAAGAATAAACACCTGGGTGTGTATATTTGAGTAATAAAATATTAGTTTTTCATCGAATGAGTTCTGACAGAAACGAACATCCATTCAAACCGAAGAAAAATGATTGAAATTCGCTCGTTTCACTCTTATTTTCACACGTTTTAAAGACAATCTAACATGAATTCATACAAATATATTATGTTTTCATATGAAGTGATGGTCTAATGTCTTTTAGTAACATTTTTACGTTTATTTGTTTAGTAGTACCTCACTCAGCTGCAGAGTTGTCGGTTTGACGAGCAGAAGGGCGGGGCTACTCGTAGGTGGGCGGGGTTTATTTGACAGCTGCGGAAGCGCGCATGCGCGACTGCGTGACCACGAGTACAATAAGGAAGTAGCGAGATTATAAACATAAACATTAATCCAAACAGCTGAGTCCGTGTCAGCAGATCCACGAAAGTCCTCGAGCGTGTTCAGACCCATTCAAGAGCACAGAGAGCGATCAGCTGCATGCGTGTCACAGCCGACTGAATGATCACTGGATCTGCTGCAAAACCAGGAATCATGTCCAAGAAATGCAAGGTCTTCCTCAGTGGAGTAGTCGAGGGTGAGTCACTAAAACCGTATGACATAATACAAAAAAAAGTAGCATAACATTATTATACGTAATTACTACATACATTATTAATGTGAATGATAATGCGTTTAAAATGTGATGCGAAACTGATATAATCATTTTGTTTTATTTTTTGTTTTATTTACATAAAATATTAGGGCTAATATGTTTTTTTTTTTTGGTCGCAGTCGTAGTGGTAAAAGTAGTAATAATAATAATTTATTTTGCAGTAAAATATCAAATAGTATTTTTTTTGTCATTTGGTCATTTTTGTTTTTATTTAGTAGCAGTAGTCGTAGTAATAGTTTATTTTTCAGGAAAATAGTATTGTAATATTTTATAATATTTTGTAATATGTAATATTCATTTTTGTTCGTTTCAGTTATTTTAGTTTTTATTTAGTAGCAGTAGTCGTAGTAATTATTTATTTTGCAGTAAAATAGTACAGTTATGTTTTTATTTTGTTTTTAATTAGTTGCAGTTGTAGTAGTAAAAGAACTAGTAGTTATAATTATTATTATTTTATTTTTTATTTATTAGCAGAAGTTGTAGTAATCATTTATTTTGCAGTAAAATAGTATAGTATAATTTTTATTTATTTGCAGTTGTAGAAGTAGTAATAATTCTATTTTGCAGTAAAATATTACAAATAGTATTTTTTGTTGGTTTTGATTTAGTAATTGTTGTTTTTATTTAGTAGCAGTAGTCATAGTTGTTTATTTTGCAGTAAAATAGAACAGTGATATTTTTATTTTGTGATTTTTTTTTTAGTGATATTATAATTCTAATAATAATGCCCAGAATGTACGATAACATTTATAACATAATAACATTTAAAAAAAAAAAAAAACAGTTTTCTGTTTTTTCAAAATAAACTCTTCATAAACTAAACCAGATACACAATTTCTACAGTACATATTATGCATTACAATAAATTCACAAAACTGTATTGATGTGACAGAATTGCGTATATTCTTGTCGTAAACTTAATTTCCATAGATTATATTAAAGCATCACTGTATGAGCTGAACTGTATGATCTTTGTGTGCCTCAGGTTTTTATGGCAGGCCATGGACTATGACCCAGAGGAAGGAGCTCTTCAGAAGGTGAATAAACTGCTCTTATCACATGCCATCATGTCTTATCAGCTCATTTATCACACTTCTTCTTCACTGTGTGGGTGTTGTTATCTTCATAGGGAGCAGAAATGGGGCTTGAACACATATCTATATGCCCCAAAAGACGATTACAAGCACCGGATGTACTGGAGAGACCTGTATTCACTGGAGGAAGCAGGTGAAAGTGAAACCTTAGCTTTGCAGCAAGAGAAATGTTTACATTTATGCATTTGGGACGCAATTTTTTCACCCTTCATTTTAAGAAGTTTGTGCAACTTTGTAAGTGCGTTGCATATTGTTTATACAATTGGGGTCGAACGTTTACACCCCCTTACAGAATCTCCAAAATGTTAATTGTTAGACCAAAATAAGAGGGAATAAGTGTTTATTTAGTACTGACCTGAAGAAGATATTTCACATAAAAGATGTTTACATATACCTTAGTTCTTAATACTGTTCTTAATACTGTGTTGTTACCTGAATGATCCACAGCTGTGTTTTTTTGTTTAGTGATAGTTGTTCATGAGTCTCTTGTTTGTCCTGAACAGTTAAACTGTCTGCTGTTCTTCAGAAAAATCCTTCAGCTCCCACAAATTCTTTGGTTGTCCAGCATTTTTGTGTATTTGAACCCTTTCCAATACACACACAAAAAAAAATAAAAAATAATAATAATAATTTAATCAATCTAATACTGGAAATTTTTTTACTGCAACTGAAAAAAAACACACACACACACATAAAAAAAACAGAATAATAATGAAAGCTGAATAAATAAGCTTACTGTTGATTAAACATAGAAATTTGATTTTAAAAAATTAAAAAAATTATAAAAAGTTCATTACTGGAATTGTTTTTACTGGAACCAAAAAAAAAGAGGCATTAAAAAAGTAATTGAAACTGGAAAATATATAGCTGGAACTGAAAAAAAGACATAAAAAAAACCAAATTGAAATAAAAATTGAAAAAACAAAAATCTCTTTTCACACTGAGGACAACTGAGAGACTCATATGCAACTATTACAGAAGGTTCAAACACTCACTGATGCTCCAGAAGGAAAAAACATGCATTAAGAGCCGGGGGGTGAAAACTTTTGAAATTTGAAGATCAGGGTAAATTTAAAGGGTAAAGTTTTCTGGGAAACTTGTGAGTATCTTTTGTAGCTTCTGAAGGGCAGTACTAAATGAACAATAACCTGCATTTTGTATGATCCCTCTTATTTTGGTCAAATAATTAACATTTTGCAGATTTTGTAAGGGGGATGCAAACTTTATATGTGATTAAAAGCTTGGACCAGCAAAAAACAACACCAAAAACCATATACCCTACTTCAGAAACAACTTGATGACATTAAGCAGAGCAAGGCAGTAGTTCCTGAAGATAAACTCTTTGATTGTATTCTACAGATCAGCTGATGACGCTGATTTCTGCCGCCAAGGAGCATAACGTGGAGTTCATCTATGCCATCTCACCAGG
The DNA here is from genome assembly GCF_049309525.1 of Garra rufa. Taxonomy (NCBI): domain Eukaryota; kingdom Metazoa; phylum Chordata; class Actinopteri; order Cypriniformes; family Cyprinidae; genus Garra; species Garra rufa. Next base: position 1,860,424 of record NC_133380.1, on the reverse strand, counting down.
GCTGGACATCACCTTCTCAAACCCTAAAGAGGTGGCAGCGCTCAAGAGGAAACTCAGCCAGGTGCAGACCGCTACTAAACAAGCATGACTTGCATCAGTTATTATTAAGATGGCTTGAGAAATCTTGAGAAAGCCAACTTACTGAAATGCTATGTAACTTACAGTTAGTATTAATCTTCTGAGACCACAATTTCTGACTGCTGCTCCTCCTCGAGCTTTAACTCTACAAACTCCAAACTCAGGCCAGATCTCCAGACTGATCTGACTCCAGCTGCTGGATCTTTTCTAACTGATCCGACTTACGGTTTTTCTAAAAACGATGATTAAAACTGAGAAAAATCCCATAGACTTACATTGAGGGAATATTCAAATGATCAACACTATTCAAACTCACACTGACAAAACTCCCACAATCCCTTGAGACTCAATCAAACTGCCCTTCTGTCAACTATATATTTCTAATCCATTCAAACTCATTTGCCAATCATGCTAGAAACATGCTAACAACATGCTAATCAAGCTAGTATATTGCTAATCATACTAGCAACTTGCTAATCATGTTAGAAACATGTTAACTTTCTAATCAAGCTAGAAACATGCTAACAACATGTTAATCATGCTAGTATATTGCTAATCATGCTAGCAACATGCTAGAAACATGTTAACAACTTTCTAATCATGCTAGTATATTGTTAATCATACTAGCAACTTGTTAATCATGCTAGAAACATGTTAACTTTCTAATCAAGCTAGAAACATGCTAACAACATGCTAATCATGCTAGTATATTGCTAATCATACTAGCAACCTGCTAGAAACATGTTAACAACTTTCTAATCATGCTAGAAACATGCTAGCAACATGCTAATCATGAAATCAACATGCTAGTAACTTGCTAATCATGCTAACAACTTGTTAGTAACATTTTAATCATACTAGAAACATAGCAAGATGCTAGTAACTTGCTAATCATGCTAGAAACATGCTAGTAACATGTTTATGCTAGAATCATGCTAGAAACATGCTAGTATCATGCTTATGTTAGAATCATGCTAACAACATGCCAGTCACATGCTAATTATGTTAGCAACAGGCTTATGCTAGAATCATGCTAACAACATGCTAGTAACATGCTTATGCTAGAATAATGCTAGAAACATGCTTATGTTAGAAACATGCTAGTAACATGCTAATCACGCTAACATGCTAAAAACATGCTAACAACATTTTAGTATATTGATAATCATGCTAGCAACTTGCTAATGTTAGAATCATATTAGAATCATGCTAGAAACATGCTAGCAACTTGCTAATCATGCTAGAAACATGTTAACAACTTGCTAATAATGCTAGTAACTTGTTAATCATGTTAAAACATACTAGCAAAATGTTAATCGTGTAAGTAACACGCTAGTAACTTTCTAATCATGCTAGCAACATGCTAGTAATTTGTTAATTATGTTAAAACATACTAGCAACATGTTAATCATGCTAACAACTTGCTAGTAACGTAATCATGCTAGAAGCAGACTAGCAACATGCTAGTAACTTGCTAAACATGCTAGAAACATGATAGCGACTTGTTAATCATTTTAGCAACATGTTAGTAACTTGCTAATCATGCTAGAAACATGCTAGTAACATGCTTATGCTAGAATCATGCTAGAAACATGGTAGTATCATGCTTATGCTAGAATCATGCTAACAACATGCTAGTAACATGCTTATTCTAGAAACATGCTAGTAACATGCTAATCATGCTAACATGCTAAAAACATGCTAACAACATTCTAGTATATTGCTAATCATGCTAGCAAATTGCTAATGTTAGAGTCATGCTAGAAACATGCTAGTAACATGCTAATCATGCTAACATGCTAAAAACATGTTAACAACATTCTAGTATATTGCTAATCATGCTAGCAACTTGTTAATGTTAGAGTCATGCTAGAAACATGCTAGTAACATGTTAATCATGCTAGAAGCAGACTAGCATCTATCTCTGACAGACTGTATTGCCGTGGAAATATTCAAACTTCAACCTCGACATACTTTTTTGTCTAGTTATTAAATAATGTGTTATTTCTTATTGAGTGATTGTGATTTCCACGCAGGTGTGTGGGTTCGGCTGCCGGTCGTTCGCGCTGCTGTTTGACGACATCGAGACGGAAATGTGTGCGGCTGATAAAGAGGCGTTCGGCTCATTCGCTGAAGCTCAGGTCTCTGTCACCAATGAGGTGTTTCTGCATTTGGACGAGCCGCACACCTTCCTCTTCTGCCCCACTGGTAAACACCGGCAGCACAATCAAATACACAACCAGTCAACCAAAGTCTCATTTCATCTTGCTGGTTTCTGCAGATTACTGCGCTCTGTTCTGCACTCCCAGTGTGCCGCAGTCTGCGTATTTGAACACGGTCGGTGAGAAACTCAACGCTGGGATTGACATTCTCTGGACAGGTAACATGAATTTGTTGGGGACATTTGTGACCCTGGACCACAAAACCAGTCAACTGTATTCATATGAATGTCGAATAAATAAGCTTTCTATTGATGTATGGTTTGTTAGGACAGGACAATATTTGGCCAAGATGCAACTATTTGAAAATCTGGAATCTGAGAGTGCAAAAAATCTAAATATTGAGAAAATCGCCTTTAAAGTTGTCCAAATTAAGTTCTTAACAATGCATATTACTAATCAAAAATGTAATTATTTTAAAATGTACAAAATATCTTCATGGAACATGATCTTTACTTATCTTATCTGATCTTTAATATCCTAATGATATTAAAAACATTTATGTTAACTCAAATTAAATGAAGTCTAAAAAGTAATGTATTTTATAGCAACACTTCTCATTTTCATTTAGTTAAATTTAGATATTTTTTGAACATTATTGACTTTGTTTGCCTTTCTTTTAAATAATTCAATCAATCTAATTCTGGAGAAAATTTAACTGGAACTGAAATTGAACAAAAATAGACATTAAAAAAAAAACTAATTGCAAATTGAAATAAAAATTGTAAAACATGATTATTATAAAAAAAAATTTTTTTTTACTAAAACAGGAAATAATTAAACTGCAACCAAAGAAAAAAAGAAAATTGATTTAAAAAAAAAAAGGTGAAAATTGATTTTAAAAAATTTTGAAAATTGATTTTAAAAAAATTTTTAAATTGATTTTGAAAATTATATAAAAAAAGACAAAAAACATACAATCAATCTAATACTAGAAAAATTGAATTGGAACTGACAAAAAAAGAAAAAAAAAAGAGATTAAAAAAACCCAAACTGAAATAAAAATTGAAAAACAAATTAATAGATGTGTTTTAAAAACTAAAAAACACACACTCACAATAAAATTACTAAATCAGGAAATAATTAAACTGTGAACAAAGTAAAAAAAAAAAAAAAAATTATATATATATAATTATGAAAGCTAAATAAATAATCTTACCATCGATGTAGAATCTGAGGGTGCAAAAAAATCGAAATACTGAGAAAATTGCCTTTAAAGTTGTCCGAATATCTTAATGATTTTTCTGTCACATTAGTAAAATGGATCATTTTGACCCATGCAATGTATTATTGGCTATAGCTACAAATATACCAGTGCTATACCTGCTTAAGACTGGTGTTGTGCTCCAGGCTCACATTTATGCATTTTCACTCATGCATTCAGCAGATGCTTTCATCCAAAGCCTCCGTTTGATCACTTCATGCATTCCCTGGGAATCAAACCCATGAGTCTGGCATTGCTAGTGCAATCAGAAATCTGAGCTAAATGAATAAATGCATGAATAACAGTAAAAATGAGTTGTGTGTGTGTTTTTGTGGTGTTAGGACCGAAGGTGGTGTCTCAGGACATCAGTGTGGCGTCTATAGAGGAGGTGTCGGCTGTTTTGCGGCGGCCGCCGGTCATCTGGGACAACATCCACGCTAACGACTACGACCCACAGAGACTCTTCCTGGGACCCTTCAAGAACCGTCCCACCGAGCTCATCCCCAAACTCAGGGGCGTCCTCACCAACCCCAACTGTGAATTTGAGCCCAATTTTGTTGCCATTCACACACTGGCCACTTGGTGCAGCTACGGACAGAAAGACGTTTCTATGGGTAAACGCACCACATTATGTGTTCTGTTAAAATGCAATGCCATTGTTTTCATCATTTATTGACGTCCATCTGTCTGAAATATGTCATCTCCACATCTCTACAGATGGAGACGATCAGGGCTCGGACTACAACCCCCATGAGGCTTTGCGGCTCGCGCTCACCGATTGGCTGGTTGAGTTTGGCAAAGCAGATCAACCTGACGGTGAATAAACCACTCTAGTTTGATTTCTGACATCAGGTGTGACAGGGTTATTATTGTGGTCTAAAAATAGAATCCATAAAACATTTCATTATTTATAATCATATGAATATTAGCTGACAAAAGCTAAAAAAAAAAAAAAAAAAAAAAAAAAAATCAGCTAGTTGCCAAGATAACAAAAGCACTTAAATAAAAAAACCTACAACTTTAAAAATTATGAATATAAAAAAAAATTAATTTAATTAAAAATATTAACACTCCTGTTTAAAGAGAGGAGCTCAAGTGTTTTATTTTTACATAAAATAAAATCACAACCATTTAGGACACACTGTATTTAGTGTTTAATTAATCTGACAAAACCATATCCAGCTCATATTTCACCACAAAATTAAAAGAAAGAAAAAAAACAGTTTATTTAGATGAAGCCTATTTTTAGGACTCATCTAGGACTATAATGCAAAGTAATTCTTTACATATTTTGATGAAAAAACCAATCTGATACTATAATTTATGCTAAATAAAAAAAAAACAGTGATATTATTTTAGTTATTATTTAGAATTTATAATTTTCTTATTATTATTTCAGTTAAAGTTTTAGTAATTTTGTAATTTAGTAATTTTTGTTGGCACCTAACTGACATATAGTAAGTTTTATTTATTTTTATTTTTTGTTTTATTTCTTCTTCTTGTTTCTTTGATATTATACGTTTAGTTAATATTTTGAATTATGTTTCCTTTTTTATATTTTATTTTATCATAATTTCAATGAGAGTTTTAGTAATTTTGATGTGTGTTTTTGTCATTTTTTATTTGCTTTTTAAATGTCAAAAAGTTTATTTAGTTTTAGTTATTTTAGTATTTTGATTTAAACCTAAATGAGAAATGAGTTCATTTTTTAGTTTACAATAATAACCCTGAGAATTATGAGAATCAATGTTGATATACAGACATATAGTAAGATTTAATTTAATTTAATTTAATTGCAAGTAATGAAATTGGTTTTTATTGTTTAATTCTTAGTTAACATTTTATTTTATTTTATTTTATTTTATTGCAAGTAATGATTTTTTAATGTTTTTTTTTAGTTAAGGATAATAACCCTGAGAATAATAACTGACATATACTACCTAACTGACATACAGTAAGTTTTATTTTATTTTATTTTATTTTTATCTATTTTATTATTTTTTGTATTAAAATTGCAAGTAATTAAAATAGTTTTTATGGTTTAATTCTTAGTTAACAGTAATAACCTTGAGAATAATGAGAATCATTTTTTTTTTTTTTAATTTTATTTAATTTTATTTAATTTAATTTAATTTTATTTTATTTTATTTTATTTAAATAAAATTAAATAAAATTAATTTTATTTAATTTTATTTAATTTTATTTTATTTTATTGCAAGTAATGAATTCTTTAATGCTTTTTTTTAGTTAAGGATAATAACCGTGAGAATAATTAGAATCAATGTTATTTTGGCACCTAATGACATATAAATTATTTTATTTTAAATAACTTAAAGCACTCGGCAGGCTTTTGTGCTTAAAATAGTAATGTTTCTATGATTTATGCTGAATACAAAAAAACAACAACATTGTATGAATGTCATTTTAACAGTAAAGAATTACTGTATTACAGGAAAACTATGACAGATGTTATTTTAGTATCATTAATATACTATTATATTTTATTTAAATAGTTTCTGTTTTCATCATAATTTCTGTTAAAGTTTCAGTAATGTTGTGTTTTTGTAATTTTCATAGTTAAAATGTTATTTTAGTACTTAAAATGAAACTTAAATGACAAATGAGTTAAAGTTTTTATTTTATTTCAAGTAATGAAAATGCATGTTTTTCATGGTTTTAGATCATAAATTAAAACTTTTGGAATAATTAGAATCATAAAACACCTAATTGTCATGATGCTCAGTATGATTCCCGTCATTCTAGTGTTGAATATTAGACTAGTTTTGCTGTACCTGTGATCTCAGGCGCTCGCGGGGGCCGCTCCAAACGTGAGGCGTCCGACGAGGAGCCGATGCAGACGGACGGTTACGTTCCCGGACCCAAAGACAACCCGCTGTACACGGCAGAACCGCTGACTCTGGAAGACCTGACGCTGCTGTCTGAGCTCTTCTATCTGCCGTACGAACACGGACACACCGCCGTCCTCATGCTGCAGGAGCTGCACTGGCTGCGCGGACACAGCCACGTCGCCGCATTCGGAGCCGCCGGACAGGATTCAGAGGAGGTCTCTGTACAAACACCACCAGCCCAAACCTCTCCAGAGTCCAGACACATCATTTAATACAGGCCTGATGACAGTTATTAAGTTGCTTGAAAACCCAATTTACTGATATTCTGTTTAAGCTGCTGCTGCTTATTATTATTCTTCTAAGCCAAAAGTTCTGGCAACTCCTCCTAGAGCTTTCCAGCTAGAACCTCCAAACTCAACCCAGACCTTCTGATCTGACTCCAGCTGCTGGATCTTTTCTAACTGACCCGACTTACGCTTTTCCTAAAAACGACGATTAAAACTGGGAGAAATCCCATAGACTTACATTGAGGGACTGTTCAAATGATCAACACTATTCAAACTCACACTGACAAAACTCCCACAATCCCTTGAGACGCATGCTAGTACCATGCTAATCATGCTAACAACATGCTATTAACTTGCTAATCGTGAAAACGTGCTAATAACATGCTACCAACCTGTTAATCATAATAACAACATGCTAGTAACTTGCTAATAATGCTAGCAGCATGTTACTAGTTAATCATGCTAACATGCTGCTAACTTGCTAATCATGCTAACAACTTGCTAGTAACTTGTTAATAATGCTAACAACATCCTATCAACTTGCTAATTGTGCTAACAACTTGCTAGTAACTTGTTAATTGTGCTAGTAAAATGCTAGTAACTTGCTAATCATGTTAGTAACATGCTAGTAACTTGGTAATCATGTTAACAACATGCTAACTTGCTAGTCTTGTTAACAACATGCTAGTAATTTGCTAATCATGCTAACAACATCCTACCAACTTGCTAATTGTGCTAACAACTTGCTAGTAACTTACTAATCATGCTAGTAACATGCTACTAACTTGTTAATCATGTTAACAACATGATATTAACTTGCTAATCATGCTAACATAATGCTAGTAACTTGCTAATAATGCTAGCAGCATGCTACTAGTTAATCATGCTAACATGCTGATAACTTGCTAATCATGCTAACAACTTGCTAGCAACTTGTTAATCATGCTAACAACATCCTATCAACTTGCTAATTGTGCTAGTAAAATGCTAATAACTTGCTAATTGTGCTACAACTTGCTAATCATGCTAGTAACATGCTACTAACTTGCTAATCATGTTAACAACATATTAACTTGCTAATCATGCTAACAACATGCTAGTAATTTGCTAATCATGACAAAATGTTAGTAACTTGCTAATCATGTCAACAACATGCTATTAACTTGGTAATCATGTTAACAACATGCTATTAACTCGCTAATCATGCTAGTAACATGCCACTAACTTGCTGATCTTGCTAACAACATGCTAGTAACTTGTTAATAATGCTAACAACATACTAGTAACTTGCTAATCGTGCTAGTAACATCCTACTATGTTGCTAGTAACTTATTAATTGTGCTAATAAAATGTCAGTAACTTGCTAATCATGCTAGTAACATGCCACTAACTTGCTGATCTTGTTAACAACATGATAGTAACTTGATAACAACATGCTAGTAACATCATATTAACTTGCTAGTCTTGTTAACAACATGCTAGTAACATCATATTAACTTGCTAGTCTTGTTAACAACATGCTAGTATCTTGCTAATCATGCTAGTAACATCCTACTCACGTGTTAATCATGCTAAAATGCTAGTAAATTGCTAATCGTGCTAGTGACATGCTACTAACTTGTTAATCAGGTTAACAACATGCTAGAACCACGCTAGCAACATGGCAGTAACTTGCTAACCATGCTAACAACATGCTAGTAACACCCCAGCAACTACCCTGAGTAACCTAGCAACTGCATAGCAACACCTTAGCAACCACCTTACCCTAGAAACCACATAGCAACACCCTAGCAACCTTATAGTAATCTGTTTTTCTTATATACTGTATTGCCTTCAAAACATTCAGACTTTAATCTTTCAAATTATTTTCAACTGAAAACCGTCTTTTTAGACTTTTTAAAACTTTCTGGCTAGGCTTTTTCAAGCCAACTTGAAATGTATCTACAAACTTTACTATCTGGTCTGTAAGTAAGAATGCTAGCCCCGCCTCAAGCGTCATTCCGATTGGTCCTTCGCTGTTAAACTGACACTAATTTGCCATCCTGCGTAACAAATTTAACTGAACACAACGGTGCTTAAAAATGCAACTTTGCATAAAATAATCAGATATTTACACAGAATGCAATGCAAGTTGTTTTGGATGAATGTGTCTGACCAATGCCTAAATGTAAAGGTGAATGTGGTTTAATCACCGCAGGGTAAAGAATGGCGCAGGAGAGCTGAGAAGTTTGACGACATGTGTGCCGACGTGGTGCGGATGTTCAACAGACTGTCCAACGTTCCCAACCGGATCATCCTCTACGACCTCTACAACTACATCTGTGACATCAAGAGCGGCGTCACTATGGCCAAAGCCTACGTCAAAACACTGGGTGAGAGATGAGTGCTGTTTGCTGTCATTAACAAGAACTGCTCGTCCCCAATAAGGCCTCACCTGTTTGTGTTTCAGGAGGTCAGACGCCTCATCCCGCTCTCGCTTTAACCGACGACCCCGAGCCGTGGGGCTTCAGAGGCGGCCTATCCGGAGAATTCCAGGTACGCTTCTGTATGACACTAACCTTTGACCTCTGACCTGCAACAGGCCTTCAGCTCCTGACTGTGTTTGTGTTGATGTTTAGCGGATGTTGCCGTCTCACGGGAACCGCGATCTCTTCCGGAGTCCTCCGGCCACACGTGTTTACACCATACGACCCTGCACTCCTAAAGACCAGGTGACACGCTCTTAAAGAGACAGTACGCTCCAAAATCATTTTATATCCACCTGGATGTCTTTCTACTGTTTAAAGAAGTTCAATTCTAGAACACAAATTTACAGATCATGTACTCAGCCCCTTGTCATGCAAGATGTTCATGTCTTTCTTTCTTCAGTCGTAAAGAAGTTATATTTTTTGAGGAAAACATTTCAGGAATGTTCTCCATATAGTGGACTTCTATGGTGCCCACGAGTTTGAACTTCCAAAATGCAGCTTAAATGCAGCTTCAAAGAGCTCTAAACCATCCCAGCTGAGGAAGAAGAGTCTTATCTAGCAAAACGATTGGTTATTTTCTAAAATAAATTAATATTTATATACTTTTTGACCTCGTCTTGTCTAGCTCTGCAATGCACATGCATACTCTACAGTTAGGGTATGTCTAAAAACTCCCATCTCATTTTCTCCGCCAACTTCAGAATCATCCTATATCGCTGCAGAAGTACCGACCCAGTGTTTACAAAGTGAATGCGCAAAGGTCACCCTTTACAAAAAAAGGTAAAACAGCGATGTAGGACAATTGTTAGACGAAGTTGGAGGAGAAAATGAGATGGGAGTTTTGAGACATACCCTAACTGTCTTGAAGCGGAGTACACATGCGCTTGAGGTTAAAAAGTGTATAAATATTCATTTATTTAACAACATAACCAATCGTTTTGCTAGATAAGACCCTTCTTCCTCGGCTGGGATCATTTAGAGTCCTTTGAAACTACATTTCAACTGCATTTTGGAAGTTCAAACTCAGGGCACCATAGAAGTCCACTATATGGAGAACATTCCTAAAATGTTTTCCTCAAAAAACATAATTTCTTTACAACTGAAGAAAAGTAAGACATGAACATCTTGGATGACAAGGGGGGGATAAATTATCTGTAAATCTTTGTTCTGGAAGTGAACTTCTCCTTTAACATTTTTGAAAACATTTTTGGTTTCTCTGTCTCTTCTGCTCAGCAAGGCTGCATTTATTTGATCAAAAAGACTGTAAAAATTGTGAAATAATATTATGATTTAAAATAGCGGTTTTCTATGTGAATATCTGTTAAAATGTAATTTATTTCTGTGATCAAATCTGAATTTTCAGCATCATTACTGCAGTTTTCAATGAAACATTTCCTATATACACTACCATTCAAAAGTTTAAAAACTAAGACTTTTATTCATCAAAGATGCATTAAGTTGATGAAAAGTGGCAGTAAAAACATTTATAATATTCCAAAAGGTTTCTATTTCAGATTAATGCTGTTCTTTTGAACTTTTTATTTATCTGTGAATCCTGAAAAATAAAATATATGACAGTTTCCACAAAAATAATTATTTTTAACATTGATAATAATCATAAATGGTTTTTGAGCAGCAAATCAGCATCATGTGATCTGAAGACTGCAGTAATGATGCTGAAAATTCAGCTTTGATCACAGAAATAAATTACAATTTAACAGATATTCACACAGAAAACAGATATTTCAAATTAGAAAATGTTTTCACAATTTTGACCATATTTTGTGTTTGTTTTCTAGCCAGAGGTGCTGAAGATCTTTAAGGAGATGCAGACTGAGACGCAGCAGAAGGTGGAGCTGGTTGGCGATCGGTGAGAATACACTAGTTTGGTCAGATTAGGTTCATCGCTGAGCACTTCATATAAACTCATTTGTGTGTCAGGCTGGTGGAGGGTCACGTGACGCCGTCGCAGAACTGCAGTCTGATCCTAGACGACGCGTCTGGAGTTTGCGGTTATGCATTTGCCCTCAGTGACGCCAAGACGGCCATGACTAAATCTCAGGTATGGAAACCACATCAAGTGTTAAAACTTCAGAAATGTGAACCTGGAGCACAAAACCAGTCTTAGATAGCTGGTTGGGTCAATATTAAAAAAATTTTATGCCAAAAATCATTAGGATATTAAGTAAAGATCATGTTTCATGAAGATATTTAGTAAATTTCCTACTGTAAATATATCAAAACTTTTTTATTAGTAATATGCATTGCTAAGAACTTAATCTGGACACTTTAAAGGTGATTTTACTCAAAATTTAGATTCTAGATTTTCAAGTATTGTCCTATCCTAACACACCATACATCAATGGAAAGCTTCTCAATTTCCAAAAATTGACCCTTTTAACTGGTTTTATGGTTCAGGATCACAAATGTCTTGAACTTTAACAACATCTTTGTCTTTCCTCCAGTATCCAGAGACAATGCTGCAGGATTTCCCATCAGTGATGGCCATTCAGATCCACTCCAGAGTTCCTGATCACAGCACAGCCAAGCGGCTGATTGAACACATGCTGTCAGCGCTGAGAGACAGCGGTGAGTTTAACAACAGGACGGACCAATCAGAGCGCAGCGTTGACATCAGAAGCGTTACATTAGTCATCAATCTCACCACATGCTCAACAACTGTGTTTTCACAGGATCTAAAGGTGTTTTCAGCGAGTTCAGATCCAACGACAGACGAATGTTCGACTTCCTAAAGACCCTGGACGTGTTGCAGGTGCTCAAAGTCGACGGGCTTCCAACAAACCTGGTCATCATGGGAACTAAACTCTAACCGTCCACACAAACAGACAATAATCTGACTGATAATTTATGTTTTTTAATTAAATCCATAATTTAGTACTTTGTTTTTCTGTATAAAACCCTAAACAAATTTATTCTGTAGGAAGACAAACCTGAAAAAAAATCTAAATGTCTGAAATTAATAAATCTTTATTTGCATATTCATTTTAAACGTCTATGAATTAATCCCATAAATCAAATTAATATTATATAAACACATTCAGTGTAGTTCATACACTAAAATCAGCAAAAACGACATAAATAAAGTATGTTCTGAGGTGTTGGGAGTTCTTAATAAAGGCAAATAATTGTTTAAGACAATTACTGGAGTTAATCTCATTAGTGCATTTCTTGATTGCACACATGTTCTGTTACGCAGGGTTTCTGCAGGATTAATGAAGGTCAATTTAAAACCTTTTAAGACCAAAAACAATATGTGACCCTGGAGCACAAAACCAGTCTTAAGTCGCTGGGGTATATTTGTAGCAATAGCCAAAAATACATTGCATGGGTCAAAATTTTAGATTTTTCTTTTATGCCAAAAATCATTAGGAAATTAAGTAAAGATCATGTTCCATGAAGATTTTTTTGTAAAATTCCTACTGTAAACATATCAAAATGTAATTTTTGATTAGTAATATGCATTGTTAAGAACCTAATTTGGACAACTTTAAAGGTGATTTTCTCAATATTTGGATTTTTTTTTTGCACCCTCAGATTCCAGATTTTCCAATAGATGTATCTCGGCCAAATATTGTCCTATCCTAACAAACCATACATCAATAGAAAGCTTATTTATTGAGTTTTCATATGATGTATATATCTCAGTTTTGTAAAATTTTACCTTATGACTGGTTTTGTGGTCCAGGGTCACATATGTCAGCATGTAAATGTCCTATATTAGCTGTTTAAAAGTTTAAAAATGCAACTTGCAACCAATCTTCATTACTTTTAGATATTTGTGCTGTAAAAACAAAAAAAAAAATACTGAGGATACTATGCAACATTTAACGTCACGACTATGAATTTAAGACTTTTGGACATTTTACGGCCATAGTTTGTGAAAACGTCAAATATGGCGTTTTAAGACCTGCAGAAACCCTGCTGTTTGTTAGAGGTTTCCTCTATTATTGCATCTGTTTCCCGTTGCTTCAGTCCCCTGAGCGTCTGTAGTGACGTTTCTCTGTGTCTCGTCCTACATTGAGGACATCCGTCTGCATAGACACACAAACATGTATCTAAAAAATATATATAGTGGCCGCAGTTTCATTGCATTATGGGTAACGGATGCCTGCATGACTTCTGCAGTTTTGTTGTGTTTTGCATCACTGAGCCGTCTGTCTATATGAACTCAATCCCTTCGTATTTGACGTCTCCGATCTTGGTGTCGGGCAGCAGGATGCGTCCGTCCAGAGTGAAGGCCGTGATGTAGGTTGCGATCTGCCCCGCGTCCTCCTCTGATTTGAGCGCCAGTACGATTTGGTCGTCTGTGTCCGGGATGAATTTGAAGGAGGAGAATCCGAGCGTGGGTTTGAGCGGCCCGACGCGCGACGCTGAGATCTGACTGAAGTCCGGCGAGCAGCTCAGGATGAGGTTTGTGCCGCGACGCTCGTCCGCCGTTTCCTCGTAGCGTTCGGAGCTGGCGCGGCGAGGGAGGAAGAACCAGCGCTGGAGACGCTCGCTCCACACGCCTGACTCGTGGATGAGATAACCTGAGACCAAAGACAGACACATACAATATAAGATAGAATATAATATAAATAAGAATAAATATACAGTTGCATCCCCCTTTCAGAATCTGCAAATTGAGAAAATAATAGCTGAATTTATAAAACATGACCCTGTTCTATAACTGTTGTTACCTGAATGATCCACAGTTGTTTTTTTGTTTAGTGATAGTTGTTCATGAGTCTCTTCTTGGTCGTTTCACACTGAGGACAACTGAGGGACTCATATGCAACTATTACAGAAGGTTCAAACGCTCACTGATGCTCCAGAAGGAAAAACCATGCATTAAGAGCCGGGGGTGAAAACTTTTGAACAGACTGAAGATGTGTACATTTTTCTTATTTTGCCTGAATATCATATTTTTTCCATTTAGTACTGCCCTTCAGAAGCTACTTGTATGTTTCCCAAAAGACAAAATAAGTTCAAATTTACTTTGATCTTTGACTCTTTTCCTTCTGGAGCATCAGTGAGTGTTTGAACCTTCTGTAATAGTTGCATATGAGTCCCTCAGTTGTCCTCAGTGTGAAAAGATGGATCTCTAAATCATACAGTCATTGTTGGAAAGGGTTCAAATACACAAAAATGCTGGAAAACCAAAGAATGGATTTTTCTGAAGAACAGCAAGCAGTTTAAGTGTTCAGGACAAACAAGACTCATGAACAACTATCACCAAACAAAAAAACACAGCTGTGGATCATTCAGGTAACAACACAGTGTTAAGATCTAAGGGGATGTAAACTTTTGAACTCAACTCTAATGTTTACATAAAATCTAAGGTAGTATATATTATATATGATGATGTATATGATAAGATGTGTTGCTACATTACCCATATTTTAACTATACTATTAATAAAATAGTGGTTATACAAAAAAAACATGTTTATTACACGTTTACTACAGTAAAACCATGGTTAAATTATTTGCGATCCTCGCTCGGACACGATTTGAATCAAATGATTAGCGAACTCGCAGCAATTTTTAGATCTAAATCAAATGATTTGCGATTAGCACTTGAAAGTTCCGATTCAAATCAAATGAACTCACATCTGAATCAAATGATTCGTGATCCGCTTGGACCCGATTCAAATCAAATGATTCCCGAACCTGCACCGAAGCCCTGATTTGAATCAAATGATTCGCGAACTCGCAGCAAAGTCCAGATCTGACTCAAATAATTTGCGATCCGCGCTCAGACCCGATTTGAATCAAATGATTTGTGAACTTGCAGAGAAGTCCAGATCCTAATAAAATGATTCACGAACTCGCATCTGAATCAAATGATTCGCGATCCGCGCTTGGACCCGATTCAATTTAAATGATTCACAAAATCTGCACCGAAGCCCCGATTTGAATCAAATGATTTGCGATCAGCACTTGAAAGTTCCGATTCAAATCAAATGAACTCACATCTGAATCAAGTGATTCGCGATCCGCTTGGACCCGATTCAAATCAAATGATTCCCGAACCTACACCGAAGCCCTGATTTGAATCAAATGATTCGCGAACTCGCAGCAAAGTCCAGATCTGACTCAAATAATTTGCGATCCGCGCTCAGACCCGATTTGAATCAAATGATTTGTGAACTTGCAGAGAAGTCCAGATCCGAATAAAATGATTCACGAACTCGCATTTGAATCAAATGATTCGCAATCCGCGCTTGGAACCGATTCAATTTAAATGATTCGCGAAATCTGCACCGAAGCCCCGATTTGAATCAAATGATTTGCGAAATCGCCACGAAGTCCAAAAGTTCCGATTGCTCGCTCGAATTTGAATTGAATGATTTGCGATCCCCGTTCGGACCCGATCTGAATCAAATGATTCTCTGAATCAAATGATTCTCGATTCGTGCACCGAGATCCCGATCTGAATCAAATGATTCGCGATACGTGATCTGATTGGAGTGCTTCGAAACAGTGAATCATTTTGAATCATTTTGCAACAAATTGTAAAGTGAATGGCTCTTTTGATCTGGTGAATCACTTGAACTGAATGATCAAAGTCACGAGTTTGAATCAATCAGAGGTGATGAGCCCTGATCCAGCTTTGCTTGCAAAGACTGAGATGCTTCTTTTTATACCCAATCATGATCCTTATTGTGGACTGCTTCAAAACAGTTTAACTTGGATATTTTATAATCTTTTATAATAGATAAAATATATTATAATATATAATAGATAGTAAATAATATATTACACAGTATATACTATACAGTATATGATGACATATATTATATGTTATATAATATGTGACCCTGGACCACAAAACCAGTCTTAAGTCGCTGGGGTATATTTGTAGCAATAGCCAAAAATACATTGCATGGGTCAAAATTATAGATTTTTCTTTTATGCCAAAAATCATTAGGAAATTAAGTAAAGTTCATGTTCCATGAAGATTTTTTGTAAAATTCCTACTGTAAATGTATCAAAATGTAATTTTTGATTAGTAATATGCATTGTTAAGAACCTAATTTGGACAACTTTAAAGGTGATTTTCTCAGTATTTTGATTTTTTTGCATCCTCAGATTCCAGATTTTCAAATAGATGTATCTCAGTCAAATATTGTCCTATCCTAACAAACCATACATCAATAGAAAGCTTATTTACTTAGCTTTCATATTATATATACATCTCAGTTTTGTAAAATTTAACCTTATGACTGGTTTTGTGGTCCAGGGTCACATATAGGAAAGTACAAGTCTGAAGTTTTTTTTTTTGAGCATCCCATCAAAGTGGATCAGGTGTGTGCATGTGTGTGTCTCACCTGGCGGTTTGATATCGGCTGCTTTCTTGAGCGCATGATACCGCGGCACCCAGTTTTCGTGCTCCACATCACCGTGAAAACCAATCACCTTCACCCACTCGGGGTTGTTATTGACAAACTCGCCAGTGATGGTCGTCCACTCCTTACCGAGACCACCGACGTACAGACGCTCGTCCTTCACCGCCAACCACTCCGCTTTAAAACCTGCAGCCAAAGGTCAGAGGTCAATATTATCAGTGTTGAAAACAGTTGTGTTGCCCAATATTTTTGTGAAAAACGTGATGGATTTTTAACTTTCAGGATTCACAGATAAAATAGAACATTAGAAATGTCCTTACTGTCACTTTTGATCAATTTAATGCATCCTTGATCAATATACACTGCCCTTCAAACGTTTGGGATCAGTAAGACTTGTAATGTTTTTAAAGAAAGTCTCTTCTGCTCATCAGCGCTGCATTTATTTGATCAAAAATATAGAAAAAAACAGTAATATTGCAAAATGTTATTACATACTAAAATAATGGTTTCTATTGTAATATACTTTATTTCTTTGATGCAAACTTGAATTTTCATCAGGCATAACATCAGTCTTAAGCGTCACATGATCCTTCAGAAATCATTTTAATATACTGATTTATTATTAGAATTATCTATATTGGCAAATATACTGCAAAATATTTATTTGAAAATTTTGATTTTTTTTTTTTTTTATTATTTGATGAATAAACGTTCAAAAGAACAGCATTTATTCAAAATATAAATCTTTTATAACAATATAAGTCTTTGCTATCACTTTTCATCAATTTAACACACCCTTGGTGAATAAAAGTATTAATTTCTTTAAAAAAATAAAATAAAATTACTGACCCCAAACTTTTGACCGGTAGTGTATATTGTTAGAAAACCTTTCTATTTAAAAAAAAAATATGCTGTTCTTTTTAACGTATTCATCAAAGAATCCTGAAAAAAAAAAAAGTATCACAAGTTCCACAAAAAAAAAAAAAAAAATTTAACAGTGCATTTCAAAATTCTTCTTTTTTCAGATTTCAGATGAAATTTTGGGTCTCATTTTGTAACTCCATAATTCAGAAAATACTTAAAACAGACAGAAAACAATACATTTTTCATTTTATTTTTGGGGAGTAAAATGTTGTATAAAATCAAGCAAATTCTATATGAACAAATCCTTCTGTATAAACATTCAGGATAAAGACAAAAGTACAAATGTGAAGTTTGGTGTGTGTAAGTGCTGCTGAAGTGGAGATTAATGGCTCAGTGTAGGAGAAAAAAACTCATTTTGAGAAACGGCCTTTAAAAATACGTATTGTAATTGAAATCTATTGACACAAATAGATAAAGTGCTATAAAAGAAACACTTAACAGTGTCTTTTGGGTGTTTTCTTTCCACTAGTCTGAAAAAACACTTTATGAAACACCAAAAAGCCCAAAATCTCAAACTTGATTTTTCATGAGGTGCATGAAAAAACTGTTTTTGCCTGCAGTGTCTCTCCTTAGGTAATGATGCTGAAAATGTAGCTTTGATCACAGGAATAAATTAGATTTTAATGCATATTAAATTAGAAAACCTTTTTTAACATTGTATATATTCATGTATATAAGTTTGGGGTCAGTAAATTTTTCTTCTTCTTCTTTTTTTTTTTGAAAGAAATTAATACTTTTATTCACCAAGGGTGTGTTAAATTGATAAAAAGTGATAGCAAATATTTACATTGTTAGAAAATATTTATATTTTGAATAAATGCTGTTCTTTTGAGCTTTTTATTCATCGAAGAATCCTGAAAAAATATCACAGTTTCTAAATAAATACCTTGCAGGGCAACTGTTGCAATATATAATCCAATATAGATCATTCCAATAATAAATCAGTATATTAGTATGATTTCTGAAGGATCATGTGACACTGAAGACTAAAGTAATGGCTGATGAAAATTCAGCTTTGCATCACAGGAATAAATTACATTTTGAAGTATATTACAATAGAAACCATTATTTTATATTGTAATAACATTTTGCAATATTACAGTTTTTTTTCTATATTTTTGATTAAATAAATGCAGCACTGATGAGCAGAAGAGACTTTCTTTAAAAATATTACAACTCAAATTATTTTCATTTTGTTAAGTTTTTTGTGTTAGTATCCATATTGTGATTAATATAATTGTAATAACATTTCCACTACTATCATCATCATTTATGTAAGGACATGCATGGGTTCACACCTAGTAATTGTGTAATTGTTGTGAAATTTATTTTATTTATTTTTTATTTTTTATTTTTTTTTGGGGGGGGGGTCTGTCTTTTATTTAAAGCTGCCCTGGGATGTTTGGAGTTGGGGGCAAAAAGTCAGCAAAAAGACAAAGAAGGAAAACAATGTTCATTGGTTCTTTTTACGTGTATGCTACTGTTATTCCTTCAATAAAAAAATAAATAAAAATATTGCAACTCTTACCGACCCCAAACTTTTGACCAGTAGTGTATATAGTAAATATTTTTACTGTAATATTACATAAGCATAAGAAACTTTTAAATGGAAATGTAAGTATTGATTTCTTTTAAATTCATCTTTTAAATCTTACACCCCAAACTTAAAATAGAAAAACAGAAGTGCATCATGGTTTCCACCAAAAATATAAAGAAGCGAAACACCCAAGCCGTATTTACCTTTAGACACACTTCCATCTCCATCGGTCAGGATGACCCACGGCACGGCTCTGTTGCCCTCTATCCGGTACACCACACCTGTGCGGTCATCCACGCTGTACAGGTGTCCGTTAAACACCACCAGCTCAGACAGCTCCATGCCACGGCCCTTCTCCGAAAGATGACTCTCTAGAACCACCGTCTCTGGATCCCACTCCACAGATACGCTGTCCCCGCTGTCAGACACCAGCAGGTGTCCTCGTTTTAGGTAGCTGAACCATGTGTCGTCCTTCTGGCCGCGTGAGTTCGTGTCCAGATCCGCTATGACTCCGATCCGGTAGCGGATCCCGCTGGCCGTGTGTTCCGGAGGACTGAGCGGGTACGTGTCGTTGTAACGCGAGTTCACCGATTCGGCTGCCGCCATCAAGCCTGATACGTCCCGGCTTGAACGCCACGAGCGCTGGCTGCTATCTTTGCCGTCGGTGGAGTTTGATGATGTTTGGTGCAGGTACACGAGGAAGGCCAAGGCCAGGAGGGTCGCCACCGTGATGGCTCGCCATCGGAAGCGGAAACGCGGGTCGGAGATGGAGCTGGTGATGGAGGAGAACATGGAGACACCTTGAACGGAAACCCACATGGAGTGCATGGAGTCACGGCTTTCTGTTGAAATGGAGAAGAGAATAAAATTAAAATGATGAATGAATAAAAGTTGAGTTTGTTGTTAAACTACTTTCCATGATGCAAATGCAGGTACAGATTGAAAGCAAAACAGATAGAATGACAATCTTCAATAACAAAACAATGCATGAATAATCCTTTACTAATACCTTAATTAAATATTATTTGAATATGAGCTACTGATTATTCATGTTACTGTTATTGCATAACCATACTTACCCATTTGATTAATTACAGTAAATTAAGACAATTGTTTTTGATTGTTTTCTGAATTGCTCTGTTTAAATATGCACTAATTTCCACAAGATTAATCTGAACACTGGATAAAGCCATATTTAAAATTCTGGCTTGATTTTGTTGGCATATTACAGTTAAAGGTTTTTACAGAAGGGATTTTGGCTTTCTCTTTTTATCACTGCATAAATCAGAAAATACTGTCAACAGATAGTGGAGAAATACATTTTCACCATGTTTTCAAGAATAAAATGTTGTATAAATCAGTGTGAATGATATATGAACAAACCCCACGGTAAAAACCTTCATAATATAGAGAGGAATAAAACTGCTAAGTTTGGTGTTTGTAAGTGCTGCTGAAGTGGAGATAAAACTCATTTATTAAGATATGTACTATAATTGAAATCTAAGAAAAAAAAAACAGTTTTTTCATGCACACTTTTGAGTAAGTTTTGAGATTTTGGTATTTTGGTATTTTTTGCTTCTATGACGTGTCTTCTTTCAGGCTAGAGGAAAGAAAACATCCAAAACACATTAATGTGTTTATTTTACTGCACTTTGTCTATTAGCGTCTATACATATCTTTATGAGTTTTCTCCTCCACTTCAGCAGCATTCACAAACACCAAACTTAGCAGTTTTATTCCTATCTATATTCTGAAAGTTGTTACTGAGAGGATTTTGGCTTTCTTTTTTTTATCACGCCATAAATTAAAAAAAAAAAAAAAAAAACTGTCAGCGGACAGTGGAGAAATACATTTTCACCATGTGTTTTAGGAATAAAATGTTGTATAAATCAGTGTGAATGATATATAAACAAACCCCACGGTAAAAACCTTCATAATATAGAGAGGAATAAAACTGCTAAGTTTGGTGTATGTAAGTGCTGCTGAAGCGGAGGAAAAACTCATTTATTAAGATATGTACTATAATTGAAATCTAAGAAAAAAAAACATTGTTTTTTAATGCACACTTTTGAGTAAGTTTTGAGATTTTGGTATTTTTTGCTTTTAAAACAGGTCTTCTTTTAGGCTAGAGGAGAGAAAACATCCAAAACACATTAATGTGTTTATTTTACTGCACTTTGTCTATTTGCGTCTATACATATCTTTATGAGTTTTCTCCTCCACTTCAGCAGCATTCACAAACACCAAACTTAGCAGTTTTATTCCTATCTATATTCTGAAAGTTGTTACTGAGAGGATTTTGGCTTTCTTTTTTTTATCACTCCATAAATAAAAAAAAATAAAAAAACTGTCAGCGGACAGTGGAGAAATACATTTTCACCATGTTTTCAAGAATAAAATGTTGTATAAATCAGTGTGAATGATATATGAACAAAACCCACGGTAAAAACCTTCATAATATAGAGAGGAATAAAACTGCTAAGTTTGGTGTATGTAAGTGCTGCTGAAGCGGAGGAAAAACTCATTTATTAAGATATGTACTATAATTGAAATCTAAGAGGAAAAAAAACATTGTTTTTTAATGCACACTTTTGAGATTTTGGTATTTTTTGCTTTTATAACATGTCTTCTTTCAGGCTAGAGGAAAGAAAACATCCAAAACACATTAATGTGTTTATTTCACCGCACTTTATCTATTTGCGTCTGAAGATTTTAATTTCTATACATATCTTTAAAAGTTTTCTCATCTACTTCAGCAGCACTTACATACACCAAACTTATTTTATTCCTATCTATATTCTGAAGGTTTTTCCTGAGAGTATTTTGTGCTTTCTTTTTTTTTAATCACTGCATAAATCAGAACATACTGTCAACAGACATTGAATAAATACATTTTCACCATGTGTTTTAGGAATAAAATGTTGTATAAATCAGTGTGAAAGATATATAAACAAACCCCACAGTAAAAACCTTCAGAATATAGAGAGGAATAAAACTGCTAAGTTTGGTGTTTGTAAGTGCTGCTGAAGTGGAGATAAAACTCATTTTGAGAAAGCGACTTTAAAGATATGTACTACTGAAATCTAAGAAAAAAAAACATTGTTTTTTTATAAGCACATTTTTGTGTAAGTTTTGAGATTTTGGTCTTTTTTGGCATACATAACATGTCTTCTTTCAGACTAGTGTAAATGAAACATTCAAAACACACATTTAAGTATTTTTATTATTGCACTTTTTTCGATTTCCTATACATGTTTAAAAAGTTTTTCCTCCACTTCAGCAGCACTTACATACACCAAACTTAGCAGTTTTATTCCTTTCTATATTCTGAAAGTTTTTACTGAAGGGTTTGTTTATACATCATTCATCATGATTTTATTCAAGATGTTTTCCTAAAAATATGGTGTTTTTTTGGCTGTTGACAGTATTTCTGATTCTTTCAAATACACATTTAAATATTTATTTTATTACACTTTATCAATTTGCATCTGTAAATTTTAATAAAAATGCATATCTTTAAAGTAATTTTCTCAAAAATGAGTTTTTTCTCCACTTCAGCAACACCAAACTTAGCAGTTTTATTCCTTTCTTTATTATGAAAGTTTTTACTGAGGGGTTTGATTATATATCATTCACACTGATTTAAAAACAGTATTATTTTCAGAATTATGGTGTGAAAAAACAACAACAACATCCAAAATGTAAAAACCAAATATAAAGAGGAATAAAATTTTACAGTGAGTTTGATATTGCAATTTACAGACTCCAACAGATAAACTGCAATAAGGCAAAACCATTGTTTTTTTCATGCACTGGTCAGTTAAGAGATTTTAGTATATTATGCTTCCTTAACACATCTTCCTTCAAACTAGTCGAAAGAAAACAAAATAATTTTTTTTATAGCACTTTATCTATTTGCATCTCTAGATTTCAATTCCAATCCACATTAGGTTTTCTCCTCCACTTCAGCGGTTTGTTCATGTGTCATTTTAGACTAAATTCTATTGCTTAAGAACTATTTTTTTCCTCTGTGTTGACAGTATTTATGAAGTGATAAAAAGAGAAATCCAAAATCTCAGAAAAAACATTTAACTCTAATATGTCCACAAAACCAAGCGAGATTTTAAACCTGGCTTTATCCAAGCTTCAGATTTATTTTCTTGATTGTATGCAAATTTATACATTTCATACAGGCTGATAAATGCTCAAACGATTGTAGAAAGCATGCACATTCATGAAATAATGAAAATCAGGTCCACAACTGAACCTTTCTGCATTTTCCCCCATGATAAACCCTACAGCATGTGCACAAAACTAAACAACAGATGCTGAAACAACAGCAAACATCCCAACCTGTAATGATGACACGTGCCCGAGAGAGTTCAGCGCTAAACGCGGCTGTTTAACAATCTGTCAGAGTCATTACTACACGCTTCACTGAGCAATTACACACCACTGAGACCCACAGCACCATGGCTCCTCATCACATGAATCTCAGCAACAAACACACAGCTGACCTTTAACATTCACACTTAGCAGCATTTATTTTTTTAATATACATGCTATGTAAAATATATAATTACTCAGTATTCGTTAAATTAAATGTAATTAAATTTCATTAAATAATTTTGTCCTCATGTAAAAAAAAAAGTAGAGAAAACAGAAAACACTGAATCATTCTTAACACATCTTAAATACACTAGAAACGCATGATTACATGGGCCAAAAATATGAGCCAAAATCTCACAAGCTTTTAAAACACAAAATGTATATTGCAAACAGTTATGCCAGTCATAATTTGTAAAAAAAATATATATATAAATAATAATAATTAATAATAATAAATAAATAAATACATTAGAAACATGCAAACTAAAGTATTTTCACTGCTTATGTCACACGTTTGGACTACACGAAATTTAAATAAACAAACAAATAAATAATTAAATAAATAATTAAATTAGAAACATGCAAACAAATATTTTCACTGCTAATGTCAAACTTTTGAACTACACTTAAATTAATTTAATTAATAAAAAAATTAATGCAAATTAATTTAATTAATTAATGCAATAAATAAATTAAAACATGCAAACAGAAGTATTTACAATGCTAATGTCTATTTTTTAGACTACACTAATAAATAAAAATAAGTTAAAAAAAAAATAAGTAATTAAATTAGAAACATGACTTCTAATGTCAAACTTTTGAGCTACACTAAAAATAAATAAATAAATAAATAAATAAATTAGAAACATGCAAACACAATAAAATATAAATATATACTAAATAAATAATTAATTATTAAATTAGAAACATGGAAAACAGAAGAATTTTCACACTGCTAATGTCACACTTTTGAACTACACTAATAAATAATAAGAAAATAAAAAATAATTAGGTATTAAATTAGAAAGATGACTGCTAGTGTCAAACTTTTAATAAAGTTAAAATAAATAGATTAGAAGCATGCAAACAGAATAAAATATAAATATATATTAACTAAAAAAATAAATAATAAATAAATAAATTAGAAACATGCAAACTGAAGTATTTTTACTGCTAATGTCAAACTTTTGGACTACACAAAAACATAAAAATAAGAAAATAAGTAATAAATAAGTAATTAAATTAGAAACATGACTTCTAATGTCAAACTTTTGAAGTACACGAAAAATAAATAAATAAATTAGAAACATGCAAACACAATAAAATATAAATATATACTAAATAAATAATTAATTATTAAATTAGAAACATGGAAAACAGAAGAATTTTTACTGCTAATGTCAAATTTTTGGACTACACAAAAAATAAAAAAATAAGAAAATAAGTAATAAGAAATTAAGTCATTAAATTAGAAACATGACTGCTAATGTCAAACTTTTGGACTACACAAAAATTTAATAAATAAATGTCAGAATAATTTAGAAACATGCAAACAGAAATATTTTCACTGCTAATGTCAAACTTTTGTACTACACCAATAAAAATAAAAAATAAAATAAAAATTAAATTAGAAACATGACTGCTATTGTCAAACTTTTGGACTACACTAAAAATAAATAAAGAAATAAATTAGAAACATGCAAACAGAATAAAATTTAAATATATATTAAATAAATTAAAAATAATTAAATTAGAAACATGCAAACAGAATAAAATTTAAATATATATTAAATAAAAAATTAAAAATAATTAAATTAGAAACATGCAAACAGAATAAAATTTAAATGTATATTAAATAAATTAAAAATAAATAATTAAATTAGAAACATGCAAACAGATAAAAAAAATATATATATATTAAATAAATATATAAATAATTAAATTAGAAACATGCAAACTGAAGTAATTTCACAGCTAATGTCAAACTTTTGGACTACACAAAAAATAAAAATAAAAATATACTCCATCCATTATTCTATTAAATAATTATTATCCTACAAAATGAGAATTTAAATAGTAGTAGAATCTTGAATCATTTTTAATTTAACTGAAAAACGTCTAAAAGACAGTAGACACACATTAACCTTCAAACAATGTAATAGTAAAGTATGTAACCATTTACATGACAACCATGACAGATGAGACATTACCTGAGAACTAACCAGTCCAACAAAATAAGCAATTACACAACAATTACCATTGTTCATTATGTTCAACCCAACACAAACAGACGCTCAATAGGAGTCAAAATTATTCAAAAAACTGATAAAAATCATTCAGAATTTATAAAACAAGCATTCAAATTTGTCAATTTCAAAGCAGAATTGATCATTTTTAGCTAAATGTTTCTCTCTAACAGTTATGCCAATCATAAATTGCTAAAAAACAAACAGTAACAACACAGTACAAAAAGTACTGAAATTATAAAACAACAATATTTGCACTACTTGAGTAGGAAAAACGTTTGGCTCAAAGAACATAAAATAAATACTTAGTCAAATCATTACATAATTTTATTTCAGAGATTACATTACATAATTTAGTTTCTAATGAGAACAAACTCACATTAAAAGCCTGGATCTGTTTTCCTAAAGCAGACTAAATCTGACTAAACTATTCCTGCTCAAGACATTCACTGTGAATAAGGAATAAAACGACAGGAACGGTTCTGTACCTTTCTTTCTGGCCCTCATGTGTGCTGTGTGTGTCATTCATTCGGTGTGAGTGTCCGTCTCTCTCTGGCCAGTTTTATTATCAGTCTCTCGCAGCTCTCATCTGTCATCATCTTCTGAGATCATTGAGCCGCACCACAGTGACGAGGCAAATCCTGAACCCTAACCTACTGAACACTCACTAACCTTCAGACTCAGACCTGCCGGAGCGCTGTGCCAGAGGTTACCGCATTAAACCACATAAAACACTGCTTTCCACCAGTTTTCTTCTCTAAAGACCAATACTGACGGAAACGTGAAACCAGAAACCAGAGTTTATTTGTTCTGACCAGCGGCCCGCAGATTAAAGACTCTTCTGGTCTGGTAATGAATGAGTGTTTTCATTTGGAAATCTGTGGTCAGGTTTACCTCGGATAAAGCTGATTTGTTTGGTAAATGATTGCAAACAGGACTGAACATGCAGATCTTCTTTTTCTGTCTGAACCAATCAGATGAGAGCAGTGGACAGAACGGTACACAGTTCAACTAGAAAAATTCTAGTAAATTCTAGTTGTTTATTAAAAGTGAATAAATTGATAAATATTAACTATTATATACAGCAATAAATAAGATGTATATATATATATATATATATATTTTTTTTTTTTTATATATTTTTTTATTAATTATATATATATATATATATATATATATATATATATATATATATATATATATATATATATTTAACAATATAAAAATATATATTATAATCAAGCATTCATATATATTCTTCATTTTTGTTTTATTTACTTTTTAAATGATAACGGTGCATTATACTTCTGGTAATACATTCTGCAAACAAATATACTGTATTAGTATAATATAATATCTGATTTAATTTATTAATGATACATTAGTTAGTTGTTTATTATAAATGAATTTATTATTAATTAAATATGCATTACAATTAATATCCATTTATAAGTATAAGTAAATTATATTACAATTTATATATATATATATATATATATATATATTAGTAAGTTTTACTTTTACATTAATTAAAAAATATAGATCATCAAATATAATAAAAATTAAAAACATAAACTTTTTAATTATAACTTAACTGCGCATTATACTTCTGGTAATACATTCTGCAAACAAATATACTATATTACTATAATATTATATCCTATTACTCAATATAATATATATACACACACACACACACACACACATAAAACTTTTAAATTATAACTTAATTAAGTTTAACTGCAAGTCAGCATGAAAATGTACTAGTCACTCAGACCATCTGTGTGCATTACTGCTTTTAAAACACCGCAGTGTGAGAGAGTTCAACCAAAGCCTCTTCAACACCATCATCATCAGCTCTGCTTTAACTTTTACAGCCGGAAGTGTCGTGATCTGCGCATGCGCGTAAGTCCCAGCAGACACGCGTATCTTTATTTACATAATTCACTCCCAAACACACAGCGAAATCCAATCACAGACAGCCATTCCGGATCATTTAGGCTTTCTTAATGTTTGTCAGAGCCGGAAACTTATTATTAATACCTCAACAAAGAGTTTTCTCAACATAAACTTCACTACAAGACGACTTTTACACAGTTATAAACCAAACTTCACATATTATGAGCGTTTAAACGTTTCGTTTTTGCATATTTGCTGAGTTAGCAGATAGTATATTGATTTTCGTGTAAATTTATTGTTTAATAACAAACACACCAGGACTGAAGTAACTCCCATCAGTTTTTTGCAGAATAACCGGATTTAACCCTTTAAATGCCCGAAGAGTAGCCTCTTTCCTGAACATTCTTCAAACTGAATCATTTAAATATAACGTTACTTACTGTATTTCTTAGTCCGATTTGGAAGTTTAGATTCGTGTCTTAAGATGTTGTTTCATCCCCGCTCCATCCCGTCCTCAGCCCGGTTCTGGCACCGTTTCCTCAGCCGTTCAGACCGAAACGAACCGCCGGCTGCCAACACACCGGTAACGCGAAACCCCGCCCATGAAACGCGACGCCGTTTGAATTTTAATGACGCAACGCTACGTACGCTTCGCTAATTGGCTGAACGCACGCGTCAGGGCGTGAGCGCCAAGCGAGCTGGCCAATCAAAGAATCCCAGTGCGACTTCTGCATTAAATATTAATTAGATTACGCAACTGTAAAGATCAGGAAGATCGCCAAGCGTTTCCTAATTAATATCAATGAGCTTAAAGTCATTTTAAATGCAGTGTGTTTACAGTTAATCATTCAATAGGCCTGAAATGCTGCTGAGAATATTACAAGTCTACAAAGACCTCTTGAATAATTTCTCAGAGACACGAACACCAATACAGAGACTGTGTTGTTTTCTATAAACAATATGTCTATTCTCTTTAGGACCAGGCTGTGACATGAACACACATTTACAACATTAATCACAATGACTGTGTTCATATCAGCATTTTATTGAACCGAAAATGCTTCAAATCACACACACAAACACCATATTCACACAGTTTCCTTGCTTAAAGTGTGTAAATCAGTGGGTTTCGGTTTGACTAGCAAAGAATTTCAAACCAGACCCGTTTGACCGGGGCAAGACTGGTTTAAACCGGTTTGTCCAGTGGGGTAATCTGTGCCTGTTCAAT
This sequence comes from Garra rufa, assembly GCF_049309525.1. Taxonomy (NCBI): domain Eukaryota; kingdom Metazoa; phylum Chordata; class Actinopteri; order Cypriniformes; family Cyprinidae; genus Garra; species Garra rufa. The sequence continues at coordinate 1,831,745 of NC_133380.1, read as the reverse complement.
AAAAATCTGTGCAACTTAAACAATGCAGACTGACCGCTATTTCTAGAGCCGTCAATCAAACCATTTAAATGTTAAATATCTGCTACATTCTTTTGTGATCTGATTGAAATGCTTTGTTTAAAACATTTAAATAACCATTAAAAGACGTTTAAACTCATTTTCTTCTGGCAGAAACTTGACTCAATGAAGTGAAACATTTAACACTAGTGTCTGATTGGACAAAGAGCGAGGCCTCGTCGATCTTAACTCACAGGTCCGTTCCAGCGTGGTGCATTCTGGGTAATCTGACGATCGTCAACTTTTCCCCATCATCTTTAGCAGCAGCTTTAGAAGATAAGAAACACTGATCAGCAACACATTTAAACCAGGTTAAATGCATCAAATGATTTTGGACTGCACAATTCGTCAAAACAAACCTGAAACCATTATATCTCTTTGTGCAAGCAGCAAATCACAATGGCTGCGTTTTAATTAAATAAATAGATTTGATCCTGGAAAAAAAAAAAATACATTGTATGGATCAAAATCGAGTTTTTTTAATGCCAAAAATCATTAGGATATTAATATCATGTGTTTCATGAAAATATTTAGTAAATTTCCTACTGTAAATATATCAAATCTTAATTTTTGATTAGTAATATGCATTGCTAAGAACTTCATTTGGACAACTTTAAAGGCGATTTCCTCAATATTTCGATTTTTTTTTTGTTCATTCAGATTCCTGCCAAATATTGTCCTATCCTAACAAACCAAACCAAAGTATTATTATTATATAGTTGATTATTTTACAGTAGAATATTACATTAGAAATAACATTTTACTATAGTAATTAATTTTTAATTAAACACCAAATTAAAATTGGTATTTTATATTAATATTAGAATATTAGTAAAATATTACAATAGCAAAATTTCTTGACAATTTACTACTACTACTACTACTACTATTAATAATTATTAGAATATTACTGAATTATTACAATAGTAATATTTCTTACATACATTTTTAATTTATTAATAACAAAAATAATTATTATAATATTATTTAGAATTATTCATTTATGAACAACCACAATAATAATAATAATAATAATAATAATATATTTTATTGTTATTATTATTATTTTTAACTACTATTACTTTCTTTGCCAAATTGCATGGTATTGCCTGGTGCTTTAAAAAAATGCATTTTGAATCTCAATCACAACTATTCGAAAATTTGGAATCTGAGAGTGCAAAAAAATCTAAATATTGAGAAAATCGCCTTTAAAGTTGTCTAAATTAAGTATTTACTAATGCATATTACTAATCAATTAAGTTTTAATATATTAACGGTAGGAAATTTACAAAATATCTTCATGGAACATGATCTTTACCTAATATCCTAATGATTTTTGGCATAAAATAAAAATGTATAATTTCGACCCATACAATGTATTTTTGGCTATTGCTACAAACATACCTGTGCTATTTAAGGCCACAAATGACTCATCATCAGTTCATCTCTGTTGATTTCTTATTAAAAATCACTTACAAATGGCTGTCAACAACAACAACAAAAAAAAAAGCTTTAAGGGCTTATGTGATTTTCAGAAAAAATAAAGGCTAATGGTTTAAAATGAAGGCTTAAAGTCAAAAATGAAGTTTGATTTTTTTTTTTCAATTTAGAAATTAAGACAACCATAAATATTAGTATTGTTGTAATTTTACAATTGTACTGTAAAATAAAGTGATTATTATATTATTTTTTATTATATAGTTGATTTTTTTACAGTAATATATTTAATTAGTAATAAAATATTTTACTACAGTAATTATTTACCATAGTAATATTGTAGTAATATTTAATATATGAAAAAATATTACAATAGTAACATTTCTTAATTGTAAAAATATATATATATTACAAAATTAATAAAAAAGTATTAATTATTTAAATTACTACTAAAATACTGCTACTTATAATAATGGTAACAATAATTATTTTTTAATTAAATGTAATTAAATATTTACAGCAGTACATATTACAATAGTAATTACCATTATTATTAATAATTATTATTATTAGAATGTTAGTGAAAGAGTATAATAGTAATATTTATCACTTTAATAGTTATTTAATAATAACAAAAATAAATATAATTACTTATTTATTAACAACCATGAATAATTTCAATTCACTTTAATAGTTATTTAATAATAATAACAAAAATAATAATTATTAATTTTTTTATCATTTTATTTATTAACAACTATCAATAATTTCAATTTCAAGTATGTCCTGTACATGTGGCAGAATTGACAATAAAGTTGACTTTGACGTTGAAACTTTGATAATTTCCAATTAATTTGTTTTCTCCCCCAAATCATTCAGCCCCAACACGAGCAGCTAACCTTCGTAAGATGATAATTTTCATCAACAAGTTGCTCTATAATGTTAAAGTGATCCGTGTTGGGAACGTCTTCGAAAGAGACTTTAAGACCGGCGGACTCCAAAGCCTAGAGGAACACAAACAACATTGTTTTCTCCAAAATAAAAGTAAGTTCCTAGAAATGCAATGCTTGATAAAGTGCATAATATCTGAAAGTAAGCATTTCATCTCACACTCACTTTGAAATACTCCTCCGACTGTTTACGAAACTCGGGCGAGTCGTTTTGCGCGACAGCGACGATGATGTCACAGGAAGCGGACGAGAGCTTGAGCTGCGACAGGAAGTGACTGGGGCTGTTTCTTAACGCCACTTCCCTGAAACACATACTCACACTCAATTACTGAGATCCTTCATTTGGCTTACACAACCCAAAACAACATGTTTAACACATAGTTATGCAGAACAGGACTGTGGACCAATGAGATTGCATTGTGGGCGGAGCTACTCAAAATAACACGACATGATTGGTTTCTAAGGTTTATAAATAGCAGCATTATATTGTTAAGTGGAATAGTTCAAATCAGCAGTGCTTGTGTGTGAGACTCTCACTCGGTCATCTTGAGCGGCTCGTTCACGTAGGTGGACAGAATAGGCTGCAGGTCATAAATGCCACTGACGAGAAACGCACCTGAGAGACAGACAGACAATAACTCAATGTGTTTAGACACTTAAATCACACCTAAAGTCTGACTGTGACTGGGTCATTGACTTATAAGGGTTTTCGACAGGCCCATTTTAAAATACAAATAATAATATCTTGTAATTGTTCAAACATTAAGAATGTTGTGTACACATAAATCCATATTCAAACTTAAAATGAAGTGATTTTAGTGTTTTTTCATCCAGATGAATTAAAAAATGAAAAATGTCATGTGGTGCGACCATAATTTATATTCAAATTAATTAATTTCCTTAACAGTTGCCTTCTTAAATGTCGTTAGCAGAATTAACATGCATTTATTGTACTTTGCTTGGCAGTGGAATCCGGTAAATTAAGGGATTTTAGTGTTTTTTTAATCTAGAATTGGCCCTGCCTTGAAAAATGTCATGTGGTGCGACCATAATTTATATTCAAATTAATTAATTTCCTTAACAGTTGCCTTCTTAAATGTCGTTAGCAGAATTATCATGCATTTATTTTACTTGTGGAATCCGGTAAATTAAGGGATTTTAGTGTTTTTTAATCTAGAATTGGCCCTGCCTTGAAAAATGTCATGTGGTGCGACCATGATTTACATCAAAATATATTCATTTCCTTAACATTTTATAGATGTTCTCAGAAATTAAAGGGTTTGCATTTCTTTTGAGTTTTTGTAAATAATGATCATATATGTGACCCTGGAGCACAAAACCAGTCTTAAGTCGCTGGGGTATATTTGTAGCAATAGCCAAAAACACATTGTATGGGTCAAAATTTTTGATTTTTCTTTTATGCCAAAAATCATTAAGAAATTAAGTAAAGTTCATGTGCCATGAAGATTTTTTGTAAAATTCCTACTGTAAACATATCAAGATGTAATTTTTGATTAGTAATATGCATTGTTAAGAACCTAATTTGGACAACTTTAAAGGTGATTTTCTCAGTATTTTGATTTTGTTGCATCCTCAGATTCCTGATTTTCAAATAGATGTATCTCGGCCAAATATTGTCCTATCCTAACAAACCATACATCAGTAGAAAGCTTATTTATTGAGCTTTCATATGATGTATATATCTCAATTTAGTAAAATTTTACCTTATGACTGGTTTTGTGGTCCAGGGTCACATATGTGACCCTGGTCCACAAAACCAGTCATAAGGTTAAATTTGACAAAACTGAGATTTATACATCATATGAAAGCACAACATCTATTGATGTATGGTTTATTAGGATAGGACAATATTTGGCCGAGATACATCTATTTGAAATCTGAAAGGATGCAAAAAAATCAAAAAGACTGAGAAAATCACCTTTAAAGTTGTCCAAATTAGGTTCTTAACAATGCATATTACTAATCAAAAATTACATTTTGATATGTTTACAGTAGGAATTTTACAAAAAATCTCCATGGAACATGATCTTTACTTAATTTCTTAATGATTTTTGGCATAAAAGAAAAATCAAAAATTTTGACCCATGCAATGTATTTTTGGCTATTGCTACAAATATACCCCAGCAACTTAAGACTGGTTTTGTGGTCCAGGGTCACATATTTTTGTTCTACAATTTCAGAGTTACCTTCTTAAATGTCGTTAGCAGACCTATTTTTCCTGTAAACTGTAAACACTGATAGAAATGTTTTAAGCATAAGCAGGTGTGTTTTTAATGCAGATTCACCTTTGATTTGCGGTGATATGTGGTACTGCGTCCAGTCGGTGGACAGAACCATAGCGGCCAGATGAGCTCCGGCTGAATGACCGCACAGATACAGACCACTGCAGAACGACAGAGAGACACTATGAAGGACAGATATCCCATCAGACACCTCACCTGAGAGCGACTACAGCACCTATGACCAGACCTGATGTGTGAATACTGCTGAATGACAGACACCACGCTCCTGCGCACCTGCGACACCATCAGATCCATATTCCCTGAATAAACCAACATAAATACAAGAATGCATGAATAACACACCCTCAAAGTCAAACATTTTCCATTTTTCTCTCTGCTCATGTGGACCGTACCTTTTGGAGCGATGCTGTAACCCACGGCAACCACGACCACACCCTTCTGGACCAATGGCACGGCCAGGAACCCCGACTCATCCTTACTGCGAATAATTACCATCATTGAGATTTCATTATACTATTTACTAATATTTTCAATTTGTTTTTAATTTATGTATTGTGTATCTGTTTTCATTTTAAGTTTAGTTTTAGTCATTTTAATACAATTTAAAAAAAATTTTTGCCTTTTGATAACTTTTATCTCTCATTTTTTTACCTTTACTTTAAACTAAACCAATTAAAGAAAATTTATTAGTAATTTGTTTTGCATATTTTTGAGATTTTTATTCATTTTAGTTTTTTTCCCCGTAAATATGTCTATATAGTTTTCATTTATTTTTGTTTTATTTTATTTCAGTACTTTAAATTAGACTTATCAAAAATGAAAAATGTTGCCTTGGTAACTAGCTGAAATAATTGTATTTCTTAATTTGTTTTATTTTTTTTTAATGTCTATGTAGTTTTTATGAATTAAAAAGTTTCATTTTTTATGTTGACATTATACATATATTTGATTTAAATTTTTAAGAAACAAAAATAAATTTCATTTTAAGTTTATTAATTATTTAAGTTTTAGTAATTTTAAGTTTCTTGTATATTTTTGTCATTTTTATTAATTGTAGTCGTTTATCCCTCCCAAATAGGTTTCGTTTTTTTCTCATTTTCATTCATTTTTGTTTTTTAAAATATGTCTGTGTAATTTTTATGAATTAAAAATAAATTTAGTTTTTTTTAATATTCATTTGATTAATATTTTATTTTCATTTGTAAGAAACAAAAACATTTATTTTCATTTTAAGTTTATTAATTAGTAATTTAAGTTTCTTGTTTATTTTTGTCATTTATTTTAGTTGTTTCATCCCCCAAATAGGTTTAGTTTTTCTTAATATTTTCTCTGTTTTTCTCGTTTTCATTCATGTTTGTTATTTTAAATATGTCTATATAGTTTTTATGAATTAAAAAGTAATTATATTATATTATACATATATTTTATTTAAATTTTTAAGAAACAAAAATAAATTTCATTTTAAGTTTATTAATTATTTAAGTTTTAGTAATTTTAAGTTTGTTGTATATTTTTTGTCATTTTTATTAATTGCAGTTGTTTATTCCCTCAAATAGATTTTTTTTCTCATTTTCATTAATTTTTGTTTTTAAAATGTCTGAATAATTATGAATTAAAAATAAGTTTATTTTTTTTAAATATTCATATGATTTATATTTTATTTTCATTTGTAAGAAACAAAAAACATTTTTATTCTTTTCTTTTTATTTCAAGTTTATTAATTAGGAATTTTTTTTAGTTTCTTGTTTATTTTTGTAATTTATTTTAGTTGATTCATCCCCCAAATAGGTTTAGTTTTTCTTTATATTTTTTTGTGTGTTTTTCGTTTTCATTCATTTTTGTTATTTTAAATGTCTATCTAGTTTTTATGAATTAAAAGGTTTATATATATATATATATCATATTTTATTAGTTTTTTTTTCTTTACATCAAACTAAACAAAATTAATACAGAAAATGTAATTTTCAGTAATTTTGTTGCATCTTTTTTGTCATTTTTATTTTAGTTTTTTTTTCCCTTTATTTTTGAGTTATTTTAGTACTTTGAGTTAAACTTAAAATGCTTTGGTAACTAGATATATTTATAAGTTTAGTTTTTATAATTTTTTAAATATTTTTTTTAAGTTTTCTTTTTTTATATATATGTCTACATACCTTTTATGAATTAAAAATAAGTTTAGGTTTTTTATATTTATAATATTATGTATATTTTATATTCATTATTTTAGTTGGTTTTATGTATGTCTATATATATTTTTTAAATATATGTATTTCTATTTTATTAATTGTAATTACAGAATTTCTTATTCATTATTATATTCTAGATGTAAATAATGCTTTATTTTACATATAAGTATTTTTCCTTTTTTTCTTTTACAGTGTTTAACATTTAAATAAATAAATAGCGTTTTAATTCACAACCACAACTCACATGCTCTAAGCCTTTATGCTGTTGTATTGCACAATAATAATCAGTTCAACATGCCATTATTGTGGCTTGAAAAGCACATGGTCATAATGCAAATGTGAAGCTGATATTTGATTTGGAAATCACATGAAAATGAGCCTGGAATCATGGAAATGAACAGAAACACGAGGAGATTGTGATGAAACAGACCTGAGGAACTGCCAGTATCCTCCATGAAAGTAAATGACCAGCGGCACATCTGAAACACATCAAACAAACAATCAACAATGACCCGCACATCAACTTTACAAGCTTTAGCAGACAGTGATGAAATCTTTAAATGATTTACAATGAGCACATCTCACAAAAAAACATATCGAAATGTCACATTTCACCCTAAAACAAAAAGAAAACATCTGTTTTAATATTTATTATATATTTTATTTAATATTTAATTATTTAATATTGATCACAAGTGATGATAAAGACATTTATGTTACAAAAGATTTATTTTTTAGATAAATGCTGTTCTTCTGAACTTTATATTCATCAAAGAAACAAAAAATTCAACTTTTCAACATAATATTAATAACAATAATTTCTAAATGATCATGTGACACTGAAGACTGGAGCATTTATTAATATGATACTTATTATTTTTATTATTAAATAAATAAATAAATATAATTATTGACTATTTTCAGTTAAGTTTACTGAATAGAAAACGTGCAGAGAATTGCTGATTAATTAATTAATTAATTATTTTTTTATTTGCATTTTATTACATATTTGTAAAAAGGCACAATAAATGCACTTATTTATCATTATATTGCAAAATTGTGATGGTCCTAAAAACAGGCTTAATTATTTTTATTTTTATTAATTTTTTAATTTCCAAAATACCATTTTAATTTAATTATTTTGATTAGTATATATTAATATTGTATTATTATTACTAATATGAATACAATAACAATTTTTGAATATAAAAAATATTTAATTATTAAAGTACACCTGCATGTTTACGATACAATTTTACATATTTGTAAAAAAGGTCATCTGCTCAGTTTTAAAGACTTAAAAAAAGTCAAAATTAAATTAATTAAGAGTTTAACATATTTTATATTAATATATAAAATATATAAATACATTATATGATATATAATACATAAAATAAATAAATATACAATATAAAAATAAAAATAATTTTTATTTCATTATTTTGATTATTTTCAGTTCAGATTAGTGAATTTAGATCAGGACTTTGATGCGATTCGCGAATCATTTCATTAAGATCAAAACTTCAGAGTATATCTGCGATTCATTTCGCGCCACGCTCCGAAGCCCTGAACTGAAATTATGGTTCGCGAATCATTTGATTCAGATCAAAGCTTCGGAGTAGGTTCGCGAATCATTTGAGTCAGATCAAAGCTTCGGAGTAGGTTTGCGAATCATCTGAGTCAGATCAAAGCTTCAGAATAGGTTTGCGAATCATTTGAGTCAGATCAAAGCTTCGGAGTAGGTTCGCGAATCATTTGAGTCAGATCAAAGCTTCGGAGTAGGTTCGCGAATCATTTGAGTCAGATCAAAGCTTCGGAGTAGGTTCGCGATTCATTTGAGTCAGATCAAAGCTTCGGAGTAGGTTCGCGATTCATTTGAGTCAGATCAAAGCTTCGGAGTAGGTTTGCGAATCATTTGAGTCAGATCAAAGCTTCGGAGTAGGTTCGCGAATCATTTGAGTCAGATCAAAGCTTCGGAGTAGGTTCGCGAATCATTTGAGTCAGATCAAAGCTTCGGAGTAGGTTTGCGAATCATTTGAGTCAGATCAAAGCTTCGGAGTAGGTTCGCGATTCATTTGAGTCAGATCAAAGCGTCGGAGTAGGTTTGTGAATCATTTGAGTCAGATCAAAGCTTCGGAGTAGGTTCGCGATTCATTTGAGTCAGATCAAAGCTTCAAAGTAGGTCTGCGATTCATTTCGCGAATAGAAGGATTTGCGAACTGGGCTCTGATACACCGAACCGATTTTTTTTTTGTGTGTGTGTGTGTGTGTGCAATAAATACATGTTATCATCATCATTATAATACTGCAAATTTGAATGGTCCTTAAAAATAGACCGTCTTTAAAAATAGATTTAAGTTCCAAAATCTAATTGAGTCAGCACCTGGACTAGAGCTGCTGGGAACATAAACATCCAGCTTCTCTCCATCTCCATCACCGTACGGGACATCCAATAAAGTCTGAGTGATGCAGCGAGCTTTCTCTGTGCCTGCATACAAAACACACACAAACACTTCTGATTTCAGTCTTACTGCACATGTTCATGCAAACAGAACACATGTAAACAGCCATGAGCATCAACACAAGCCCACTGAGTCACTCACAGATGTAGGTCACCTGCTCAAAGCTCATTTAGAAGACAATTTCCTGTCTTAAAAGCAATGTATTTGGAAGAAGATGAGCTGTTTCAATGTGTTTTATGAATGAAATGCAGCGCAGCACAGCCCTCACCAGCGCACGCGCGCGCGCGCACACACACAGTTGAGAGTAAACAGGTGCAAACACACACACACCTGATCTGAGAGCGGCCACATGGGCTTTGATCACGTCATCGGCGGACATCCTGTGTGACCAGCGGCTGGGGGAAAACTGACGCTCCAGCTCCTGTCAAAAACAACACAAACCGACACACATTTACCCACAAACCCTCAGTGAACACATAAACACACGCACAGCGGCACCCGCTGGATGAACACTGTAATTACAGCGCACTCACTATTTCTGCAGTATGCAACATGAATATAGTGTACAGTCGTGGCCAAAAGTTTTGAGAAGTACATAGAAGCTGAGATCATTTCAGTAATCGTCTTGTTAACTCAGGTGAGAATGTTGACGAGCACAAGGCTGGAGATCATTATGTCAGGCTGATTGGGTTAGAATGGCAGACTTGACATGTTAAAAGGAGGGTGATGCTTGAAATATTGTTCTTCCATTGTTAACCATGGTGACCTGCAAAGAAACGCGTGCAGACATCATTGCGTTGCATAAAAATGGCTTCACAGGCAAAGATATTGTGGCTACTAAGATTGCACCTAAATCAACAATTTATAGGATCATCAAGAACTTCAAGGAAAGAGGTTCAATTCTTCTTAAGAAGGCTTCAGGGCGTCCAAGAATGTCCAGCAAGCGCCAGGATGGTCTCCTAAAGAGGATTGAGCTGCGGGATCGGAGTGCCACCAGTGCAGAGCTTGCTCGGGAATGGCAGCAGGCAGGTGTGAGCGCATCTGGACGCACAGTGAGGACAAGACTTTTGGAAGATGGCCTGGTGTCAAGAAGGGCAGCAAAGAAGCCACTTCTCTCCAAAAAAAAAACATCAGGGACAGATTGATCTTCTGCGAATGGACTGCTGAGGACTGGGGCAAAGTCATATTCTCCGATGAAGCCTCTTTCCGATTGTTTGGGGCATCTGGAAAAAGGCTTGTCCGGAGAAGAAAAGGTGAGCGCTACCATCAGTCCTGTGTCATGCCAACAGTAAAGCATCCTGAGACCATTCATGTGTGGGGTTGCTTCTCATCCAAGGGAGTGGGCTCACTCACAATTTTGCCCAAAAACACAGCCATGAATAAAGAATGGTACCAAAACACCCTCCAACAGCAACTTCTTCCAACAATCCAACAACAGTTTGGTGAAGAACAATGCATTTTCCAGCACGATGGAGCACCGTGCCATAAGGCAAAAGTGATAACTAAGTGGCTCTGGGACCAAAACGTTGACATTTTGGGTCCATGGCCTGGAAACTCCCCAGATCTTAATCCCATTGAAAACTTGTGGTCAATCCTCAAGAGGCGGGTGGACAAACAAAAACCCACTAATTCTGACAAACTCCAAGAAGTGATTCTGAAAGAATGGGTTGCTATCAGTCAGGATTTGGCCCAGAAGTTGATTGAGAGCATGCCCAGTCCAATTGCAGAGGTCCTGAAAAAGAAGGGCCAACACTGCAAATACTGACTCTTTGCATAAATGTCATGTAATTGGCGATAAAAGCCTTTGAAACGTATGAAGTGCTTGTAATTATATTTCAGTACATCACAGAAACACCTGAAACAAAGATTTAAATGCAGTTTAGCAGCAAACTTTGTGAAAACTAATATTTGTGTCATTCTCAAAACTTTCGGCCACGACTGTGCAATATGGGAATTTTCCATATGCATGCAATACCAGGATGATTTATTACTTTGGACAATTTCTGCTGATGTTAAAAAGAAACGCACACAATGTTGAATACTGCATGACAATACAACCTATGCATATCAGTTGTGATTTTTAACATCTCTTGGATTTTTTTTTATTGGACTAGCTAAAGTTAGAGTTTTTATAGAATGCAAAATAATGCATTTATTTTATATATATATATATATATATTTACTCTTCAAAACTAAATATAAAAAAATTGATTTATTAAAAAATATTATATATTAATATATTAAGCATTTAATATATAAAACAAATAAATATACACAATGTTATTAATTAACAATATATATATATATACTAAGATTTATAACGATAATTCAAACAGTTTTAAAAAAATATTACTTGAAATAAAATAAAATAGGCTATAAATATATAAAAATATTTATTTCAGCTAGTTGCCAAAGCAATACTTCTCATTTGTACATGGTTTAATTTAAAGTAATACAATTACTAAAAATAAATATGAAATAAAAATGACATAAAAATGACATAAAAACTAAAATGAATAAAACTGACAAAAACACACAACAAAATTACTAATATATATATATATATATATATATATATATATATATATATATATATATATATATGTATATACAATACAAAAATATAAGTAAAATTAAACATGTATAGTATTGAGGTTATTTATTTCTTTAAAGACTTAATTTCCAAAATAAATTTTTTATTTCATTCTTTTGATTCATTTCATTTTCATTAGTATATATTAACATTGTATGTTTATTACTAATAGTAATATAATAATTATTATTATTATTTAATTTTTAATATTTTAATATTTAAATATTTAATTTAAATTGTAAATACACTAAAATTAAATCTGTAAATGAATTAAGAAAAAAATACGTTATCTTAATATATCAAATATATCAATATATTATATAATATATAAAACTAATAAATATACAATATAAAAAAACAACTTAAAATACTTAATTTCCAAATTATTTAATTATTTTTTATTATTTTCATTTTTTGTATATATTAATATTGTATTATTATTACTAAATAAAATTATTTTAACATAATCAACAAAATTGCTAAAAATTTAACTAAAATTGTTACGTTCAGTCTGACATACTAATAAGTATATACTGCAGTACATAAGAAGTTTATACTCACATTCACTTAATAGTTCGCTAGTTTTCAAATTCCAAGTGTAGCATGTAAATAAACAGCTTTTTAGGTCACAATAGAGGACGTTTCCTCTTCCCTCAGCACTTCAGCTGATTGTCATGCTTTATAATAATTAATAAATAATAAACTAAAGTGAAAATATTTCACTTATAAATGCCAGGACGACATTATGAACACATTGCATACTCAACAACCACTGCTTCTTACTCTAATGTTGTGTATTAATTTGATAAATGATATGATAAATTGATTTAACAGTCAAACACTCACATCTTTGCTCATTTTTCTCCAGTCGCTCATGATAATAGTTTGTTTTCTCGACTAGAGACCTTTGAAACAGCACATGTGAGTGAACCTCAAGTGTTATTGACACACTGTCAATTATTAATTGTTTTAAAGCCCAATGCGTAAGTCACGTGATGCCTCTTTCCGTTAACCTTTTCCGTTTATTTGTCTAACCGTTCTTACAGAGTTGTGCTAAATCGGTGGGTATTAAAACCTAACACGATTTAAACAAAAAAATAACCAAACAAACAATTTTGTACCAATTTAATGCTATCTTTACATTCCCGCCTACTTGATTTTCCTCACAAACTTCCGCCGCTGTGACGTCAGTGATTTATAAACGTACTGATAGACGGTAGCCAATCGAATCACCTCAGCTGCTCAGCGGGCAGTTCTTTTATAGATCTGTGCGCAAACCCGCCTGCGCGCATCCTCGATCCTGATTGGTTCAGAGAAACGTGACGTCACAGCCAATATAAATAGCCAAAGTGGCGGTGGCGCGATGTTCAAATCATACTGTAAGTTCGACTGTATGCGAGAAAAGCTCTGTTATAAAACAGAATAAACAATAGACATGGATTGCCTAAATGTAGCGAATTTTTTACCAAATTCCCCACGGAAGACACGAGGACAGATTCAGGTAACGTTAACGTTAATTGTAATATCAATTTAATGTTATTTAATGTATTAAGTCAATGTTGGAGATCTATGCAAATAATGTGCAGATTAGTGGTTAGATAATGGCTAAAAATAATGTGTAGATAATATACATATTTTAAAAAGAGTGAGGATGGTGTTTTTAGATTTTGTTGTGGATTTTCTTTCGTAAATGTAAGTATTAATGAGTATTTCTTTGTCATGTCAGGTTATTTTCGGACCGATGTTCTCAGGAAAGAGGTGAGGATGAATAAATTCTCAATACACCTATGTTATGTTATGATATGCTGTGATATGATATGAAATGTAAAGGTGAAACTCTGAAAATCAGAGTTTTGGTTCAGTGGATGGCGCCAAATACAGCTGTTTGGCGCGAGAACGGTTACAGTGTCAACAAAGACAATGCAAATGTAGCGCGAAAAAATTGTTTAGTTAACTTTGTTTTCGGAAAAGTCTGCTGTATATGTGAATATTTGAATGGTTTAATACATTTTAATAGTTAGCTAGAGACAATAGACTGACAAAGACAATCTAGCAAGCAGGAAACGTTCTCACAAGTTTCTCAAGTTATGAACGTTCCTACAGTAACGTTAAAAGAACGTTACTTATCTCTATAAAACGTTCTAATTAATGCAAGCATTATTTATATATCGCTCACAGAACGTTTTCATCCAACTTTTTAAAAATGTTAATATGTACTTAATGTTTCACAAAGCCAAGAAAAAATGTTTTATATATAACATAACAATATTTAACATACCTGGACCACGAAACCAGACATAAGGGTCCTTTTTTCTGAAATTGAGACAATATTTGGGTGAGATACAACTATTATGAACTCTGGAATCTGAGAGTGCAAGGAAATCAAAATATTGAGAAAGTTGTCCAAATGAAATTCTTGAATTTTACTAATCAAAAACCAGGTTTTTATATATTTATGGTAGAAAAAAAAAATCACAATGTCTTCATAGAACGTGATCTTTACCTAATATCCAAATGATTTTTGGCATAAGAAAAGAATATTTTTTCTCTAAATTTTATTCTCTAAACCATAATGGCCTTTTCTATGCCTTTTTTACATTTAAGTTTTGATATATTTACAGCAGGAAATGCACAAAATATCTTCCTAGAACATGATGTTTACTTAATATTAGGGATGCACGATCTGAACATTTTTTTACCGATAGCCGATAATTAAGTCCTTCTTGTGGCCGATACCGATACGTTCATATTTTTATATGATAATTTTGTGCACCCAGGAGAATACAAAATCTGAGATAAACTAATGAAATGTATATTACTGTATATATCTGGGTCTAACAATCATAGCAAACATCAGTCCTGACTCTTCAAAAATGTTTCTATTTTTTTGTGTAAGGCACCACAATTCTAAATAAATAAAATGCTTTGACATTTGTCAACCTGGAAAAAATGAAAAGTGCATCATGGAGTAAGGTCAGATGTCCAAATGTCCGTTAAAGCTTCTTATTGATCATATTATGAATGTGTGCAGCAACCAAATCGTACGAGGCGGGGAATAAAACATCAGAATCGAGATAAAAACATCAACTTTTCAGAATGCCGCAAGCCCAACGCAGGTCATGTGACATGAACCACAACCAATCAGCTTCACCCGTTCCCTTAATAACATTGAAAGCACTGCCAAGGTGGAGAAACCGCTTATCATAGCTGTACAGGAATAAACATTTTTAAATAAATTTAATAACACGCGACAAAGTCCGAGAGTCACCGCAGTTTACAGCTGCAGCCGCTTGCACTCGGAAAGCAGATGAATCTCAGATAAACCAGACTGATTGACTGATTTACCAGCAAGAGTACTTTATCGGATCGGATTTCATTTATTTATCGGAGCAATAAAAATGACGTCATTTTACCCGTATCGGTCCATAATTTATCTGTCCGATAAATATCGTGCATCCCTACTTAATATACTAATGATTATTGGTATAAAAAAGAAAAATGGATAATTTTGACCCATACAATGTATTTTTGGCTATTGCTACAAATATACCCGTGCTACTTAAGACAAGCTTAAGAAAAGTCCTTGCTATCAGGAGTGTGACATTTGAGGTCACATTGCTGAAAAATACAGCAAAACAATCAAAATGCATAAAAATATGCAATGCACTCCTGTCAAGTCTGATGTTTTTGAGACTCCAAACTGTCACATTTTCTAATGCGTATGAAGTTTTCATCGAATCTGCTGTATTCTGATGTGTTAACTGCATTATGGATGCGTTTGTGTGTTCAGCACTGAACTGATGCGGCGCGTGCGGAGGTTTCAGGTGGCTCAGTATTCCTGTCTGCTCATCAAATACGCCAAAGACACACGCTACTCCGAGACGGGGATGGCCACACATGACATGTAAGACAGAGCTGATGTCCATCATGTGTATGGATGCGTTTCACATCATTTTCTGATGGGTTTGTGTGGTTTGTGCCGCAGGAGCACGATGGAGGCCGTTCCTGCCAACTGTCTGCGGGACGTCCGGGATCTGGCGCTGCAGGCCTGCGTCATCGGCATCGACGAGGGACAGTTTGTACGTTTCTGTTGCACTCAGTTCTGCTCAGTGACACTTTATGCATTGTAATCTACTCGATTATAAACTGAGATGTTTGTTTTTTAGTTTCCAGACACAGTTGAGTTCTGCGAAGAAATGGCCAACATGGGAAAAACCGTCATCGTAGCAGCTCTTGATGGAACCTTCCAGAGAAAGGTGCGATTTTTGAGGAACCTGGGTTGTGTTTTTCTTTTTAGTAAATATAAATACACTGCATCCACAAGTTTAGGATCAGTACGATTTCAAATATTTTTTAAAGATGTTTCTTATGCTCATTGAGGCTGTCTATTTTATCAAAAATACTAAAATATGATGGAATTTATGCATTAAAATCTAATTTATTTCAAAACTGAATTTTTAGCATCATTACTTCAGCCTTCAGTGTCACATGATCCTTCAGAAATCATTCTAATATACTGATTTGTTATTACAATTATCAATGTTGTAAACCGTTGTGCCGCTTAATATTTTTTCTGGAAACTTTTTTCAGGATTCTTTGATGAATAAAAAGTTAAAAAGAACAGCATTTATTCAAAATAGAAATCATTTCTAACAATATACACTACTGTTTAAAAGTTTGGCGTTGTAGCTCCCTGGTTCAATAGAAAGTCGACTCTCCAACTGATGATCCTCGTAGTTTATTCACATATCCGTCACATAAATCGCCACTTCATGCCGTACACCATCAATAACCAGATTGAGGATCGACGTAAGAGACTGTACAAAGAAAAACCAAACAAACAACTAAATGAATAAACCTTGAAACAAACATATCAGATACAAATAAATAAACATATCACTTAAACATAACTAAATATCACAAAAATAACAAATAATTTTACTACAACAAAGATAACAGGTAACAAAGTCAAATACCTTGTTCTCCATTTAAAGCAGGAGCTAAACTCCTTACGAACCGTAAACCTTTGAGGCCATGACCATGTGCGTCTCGGCCTCGTTCCGTACTGAAATGTTTAGCGCGTACTCGCACTAGATCTGTTCACGTCAACAAATTTCACAATAAAAGACTGCTCATTACCATACACGAAACAAGACCAAATCAAAATATTGTGAAAACTTGGAAAAAATAAATGAATAACAGAAACATACAACAAATCATTAACAGGCGTCAGTCAATTTTTATTGAAAGAAATTAATACTTGTATTCAGCAAGGGTGTGTTCATTTGGCAAAAAGTGATAGCCTTGACTTATATTGTTAGAAAAGATTTCTATTTTGAATAAATGCTGTAGTTTTTAACTTGTTGTTCACCAAAGAATCCGGGAAAAAAAGTCACGGGTTTCAAAACAATATTAAGCAGCACAACTGTTTCCAACACTGATAATTCTAATAATAAATCGGCATTTTAGAATGATTTCTGAAGGATCATGTGACGCTGAAGACTGGAGTAATGATGCTGAAAATTCAGCTGCACATCACAGAAATAAATTCTATTTTAAAGTGTCTTAAAAATAGAATCTTGAAATTTTGCAATATTACTTTTTTTTTTTTTTTGACCAAATCATCAAAGCTGCTACTTTAAAAAACATTACAAGTCTTACTGATCTCAAACTTTTGAACACAAAACCAGTCTTCAGTAGCACAGGTATATTTGTAGCAATAACCAAAAATACATTGTGTGGGTCAAAATTATCCATTTTTATGGCAAAAATCATTAGAATATCAAGTAAAGATCATGTTCCATGAAGATATTTTGTACATTTCCAACCATAAATATATCAAAACTTATATTTACTTTAAAAGCTATTCATACAATACAAATTGCATCAAAGCAGCTTAATAAAAACAGAAAAGTAAAAGTTAATGTTGTAAAATGCATCAATTATGAAACTAATTGGAACCAGACTTCAAAAGCAGCACAACTTCAAAAGAGCGTTCCCATTAAGTTATGAAAACATTATTTCTGTAACTATTTTAATTTGAACTATTTACAAAAAAAATTTCTTGGTTATGCAAACTTTAGTGAAATCATTAAGGCAATGTTACATTTTAACATTTTGAAAACATGTTAGTTTTCTGAACGTTCTGAAACAAGTAGCAATTGTGCAAAGTATTACACTAACATTGAACTTTTAAAAAAATAATAATGTACTTAAAAGATACACAAGTAACATTTTTGTGCTACTGCTAAAGTTTTGAGAACGCTCTTAAATCCCAGATAACAAAAACATTTATTCCAAGAACGTTCCCATTAAGTTATGAAAACGTTATTTCTGTAACATCCAGATTTTGTAAAGTATTTACAAACATTTTTTTGTTGATTTCACAAACTTTAGTGAAAACATTAAGGGAATGTTACATTTTAACAGTTTGAGAACATCACAAGAATGTTAGATTTGAATGTTTTCTGAACGTTCTGAAACAAGTAGCAACTGTTCAAATTGTTACACTAACATCGAACTTAAATTAAAAACAAAATGCACTAAAAAGATACATAAGTAACATTTTAGTGCTGTTTTGAAAACATTATTAAATCCCAGATAATGTTATATAGGAATGTTTGCTGATAACTTTGACAGAATCTTTCCAGAATTATTCTGGAAGACTATCTTATTGTTATATTATTAAAATGTGACCCTGGAGTACAAAACCAGTCTGAAGTAGGAGGGGTATGTTTATAGCAATAGCCAAAAATACATTGTATGGTGCAAAATGATCCATTTTTATGGCAAAAATCATTAGGATATGAAGTAAAGATCATGTTTCATGAAAATATTTTGTATATTTCCTACCATAAATTTATCAATGTAATTTATTATTAGTAATATGCATTGATAAGAACTTCATTTGGACAACTTTAAAGGCCATTTTCTCTGTATTTTGATTTTTTTGCACCCTCAGATTCCAGATTTTGTATCTCCTATCCTAACAAACCATACTTTTTAATTTGATACATAAATCTCAATTTCAAATAATTGAGCATCATGACTGGTTTTGTGGTCCAGGGTTCCATAATTCAGTTTACATGCGTTTTGAGCAACATCGATGACCTTTGACTCTTGTCTGTGCAGCCGTTCGGTAATATCCTGAATCTGGTGCCCCTAGCGGAGAGCGTGGTCAAACTGAACGCCGTCTGCATGCAGTGCTTCAAAGAAGCCGCTTACACCAAAAGACTTGGAGCTGAAAAAGAGGTAAGGACAAAAATCTCTCCAGCTGACTGTGGTTGTTTTACTTTCACAGCAGAAACGCTGCGTGTCACATCCTCATCCTGTGGGCAGAAGTGAAATCTCACGCCGTCTTTTGTTTGGTTTCCTCAGGTGGAGGTGATCGGCGGCGCCGATAAGTATCACGCTGCGTGTCGGGCGTGTTACGGAGGTCTGGTGGTCTGTAAGGAGAACTGCGACCCGCAGAGAGAGGAGACGCCGCCGCATGCGATGTCAGGAAAACAGCTCAATCAAAGCGCTCCGCGAAAACTATTCGCTTCCCTTCATTTATGATGAAAATGATACCATGATTACATTAGCACTGTTACTACAGATTTAACTCACTAGAGTGACAATTTAGCACCTGAGTTGTACGTTTGCTTGTATTTTTGTTTTATTTTACTGTTGATTTTTCTGTATATATTACCTTTAACTTCTAGTTTTGAAGAGGGTCCTGCTAATGGAGTATGTTTTGTATTTTCAGTTTGAAGATGAGTCAATCATTTGTGCATGTTTTAATTTAAACCATTTTAAACTAATTTATAATTGTGTAAGAGAGGAACCAGCTGACACCATGAAACACTGCCAACAAGTGATGGATTATGATTGAAATGAGGGTAAATAAAGTGATTCCACTTTTAGATGGTATATCAGTGTTGCTTTTTTTGTGCATGTCAACAAACATTTTACTTGCATGCATTTAGGATAAAATGGTAATATGTGACCCTGGACCACAAAACCAGTCATAAGGGTCAATTTTATTTAATATATATACATCATCTGGAAGCTGAATAAATAGGCTTTCCATTGATGTATGGTTTGTAAGGATAGGACAAAAAAAATGTAATAGAGAAAATCGCCTTGAAAGTTGTCCAAATGAAGTTCTTAGCAATGAATATTACTAATCAAAAATTAAGTTTTGTGCTACTTAAGACTGATTTTGTGGTCAAGGGTCACATAAATAATGCAGGGTTTGTAGGATGACTGGATTAAAAATGCATAAATCGTGTTTTATGAGAAATTAGTTCATGATTAAAATACAAATATCAACCATCAAAGATGTTAGATTAGATATTTGTACTTAAAAACTAAAATGCTGAAGAAGGCCATTTGTAATCCTGGACCACAAAATCAGTCATAAGGGTTAATTTTGTGAAATTGAGATTTATACATCTGAAAAATAAGCTTTCTGTTGATGTATGGTTTGTTAGGCTAGGATAATATTTGGAAATCTGCAATCTGAGGGTGCAAAAATATCTAAATATTGAGAAAATATTTAAAGCCTTTGAAGTTGTCCAATCAAAGTTCTTAGCAATGCGTATTACTAATCAAAATTAAGTTTTGATATATTTATAGTAGAATATTTACAAAATATCTTCATGGAATGTGATCTTTACTTAATATCCTAATGATTTTTGGCATAAAGAAAGAAAAATTGGTAATTTTGACCCATACAGTGTATTGTTAGCTATTGCTACAAAAATACCAGTGCTACTTAATGACTGGTTCTGTGGTTCAGGTCACATAACAATGCAAGGTCGGTTGTATGGCAAATGCATAAGTTTAAAAGTGAGTTTATGATTAAAGAAAACAAACATCAACTTAATTTAAACAGGAAAACATGTTTTCATTCCACACTAACAGATCATTTGTTCTTGTTTTAATCATAAACTCACTTCATTTTACATTTTCACTTCAAGTATATTTAAGGATGTTTAGATATTTGTACTTAAAATCGAAAATGCTGAAAAAGGCCATTTGTGACCATGGGCCACAAAACCAGTCTTAATGGTCAAATTAAATAATAAATAAGTTTTCAGTTGATGTATGGTTTGTTAGGATATGACAATATTTGGCTGAGATACAACTATTTGAAAATCAGGAATCTGAGGGTGCAAAAAAATATCAAAATATTGAGAAAATCACCTTTAAAGTTGTCCAGATAAAGTTCTTAGCAATGTATCTTACTAAGCAAAAATTAGGTTTTGAAATATTTACGGTAGAAAATTTACAAAATACTTTCATGGATCTTTACTTAATATCCTTTACTTAATATAAAACTTAATATTTTTGGCATAAAATCGCTAATTTTGACCCATACAATGTATTTTTGGCTATTGCTACAAATATACCTGTGCTACTTAAGACTGTTTTTTTAATGCATGTAACATTTAATATCATAACTTTATGGATGTATCTGTTCATAGGCATCTAATAATGACATTTATTCATGGGGTTGTATTGATTTATTTTTATTTAGAATACAAACCAGTGATTTTGTTTTTAGCTGCACTTAAAAATGTAATCTGGTTATTCAGAGAAAACAGTTTATAGACAAGAACAAACTGATTTAAATCTGTAACCTGAAGATGCACGAAAAGAAATTACTAAACCAATCAAGCAAACTCAAATCCTCATGTATGTATGAACATATTCCCAAATGATTAGCATTGAACTGGTTGGTTTGTAAAGAATAAACTTCACCAATTAAAGTTGTATGGCAGGTAAACCAGAAAAACAAATCAAACAGCACCAGAGATCAGCATCACAGTGTGTTTATGTGGATCACTGAACATTTCACATCCAGATTGAGTCACGCCAGACTTTTTTTTTTTTTTTTTTTTTTTTACATCAAATCATGTTTTCAGATCTTATTTACAACCCAAAACCTTCATTTCAGCTTTGCTGAATGTTTAAGCATGTAATCTGGTAATGGTGAATCACCCCAGCTCTTCATTCACTAACACAATTAGTAAACGGGGTCAATGGGCTCTTTTTTGTTTCCGCCGCATTCCTACTCATTCAGCTGGGAAAACGTTAAGAAAACACACAAACGCTGCTGTGATTCCAGTGTGAGCGACAGACCGGCTCCACGATAACTTATTACTTTATTCCAGCTCATCAGTGCAAATCTGAACTCATCTACAGTCACATAAGAAAACACTGTATTTACACATTTAAGGCCACATGTAAAATGGCAAACAGTCTCCTATTGGCTGCCTGCCAAGGCTCCTCCCACATCCCGCGGCATCACGTGACCTGGGTGTCGTGTTTCAGTTTCCTGTGCGTGGCACGTGTCAGTAGACAGGTGGCTGGTAGCTGCTTTGGCCGGACGGGTCAGGGTTTGGTACGAAGGGTGGCTGCTGGTAGATGTCTTGACCAGTATTCTGGAAGGACGGATACGTGGGAGGCGTGTAGGTTGTAGGATACGGTGACGTGGGATCCCCCGCCGGATCGGCGTAGTTCTGGGTCGCGTCTGCAACGCCCTGACGAAACCTCACCAGAGCGAAGTAAGTTAACGCTCCCTGAGAAAACAAGAGATTTGTCTGTCAGTCGCCGACTTAAAGTGGGATTATTAGCCTTTAAAACAATTTAACAATAGTCAAGGTTTCTCAAAACTTGTGGTTTATGCAAGACACCACAGGTGAACAGGGTAAAAATGTGAATTAATAAATATCACCATACTTCCCACAGTTGATTAGTCACAGTACATTAAGAAATTAGGTTTTTATTCCAAGTTTTCTAAAATGTTGTGTATTTGCAAAAATTTCCAGAAAGTAAATATGAATATTAGATACAGCCAGATTCAAAATTCTTGTTTGGTTTTGTTGACATATTAGACTTGAAGGTTTTTACAGAAGGGATTTTGGATAACACTTTTTATCACTCAATAAATCAAAAAATACTGTCAACCGACAGAAACTAAATGCATTTTCACCACGTTTTCGGAATAAAATGTTATATAAATCAGTGTGAA
This sequence comes from Garra rufa, assembly GCF_049309525.1. Taxonomy (NCBI): domain Eukaryota; kingdom Metazoa; phylum Chordata; class Actinopteri; order Cypriniformes; family Cyprinidae; genus Garra; species Garra rufa. The sequence goes on along the minus strand of NC_133380.1, from coordinate 1,808,776 downwards.
TGATATATCAACAAACCCTTCAGTAAAAACCTTCAGAATATGGACAGGAATAAAACTGCTAAGTTTGGTGTATGTAAGTGCTGCTGAAGTGGAGGAAAAACTTTTTAAAGATGTGGATTGGAATTAAAATCTATAGACGCAAATAGATAAAGTGCCATAAAATAAACACCAAAATGTATTTTGGATATTTTCTTTCTATTAGTCTGAACGAAGACATGTTATGGAAGCAAAATAGACCAAAATCTCTTAACTGACCAGTGCATGAAAAAAACATTTTTGGTTTTGTCTGTAGTGTCTTGCCTTATTGCATTTTTTCTGAGTCTGTAAAATGGGATAATATCAAACTTAAAATTTTATTACTCTGTATATTCTGAAGTTTTTAAAAAAGGGGATTTTGGATAACACTTTTTATCACTCCATAAATCAGAAAATACTGTCAACAGACAGAAAGCAAATGCATTTTCACCATGTTTTCAGAAATAAAATGTTATATAAACCTGTGTAAATGACATATCAACAAACCCTTCAGTAAAAACCTTCAGAATATAGACAGGAATAACACTGCTAAGTTTGGTGTATGTAAGTGCTGCTGAAGGGGAGGAGAAACTTTTTAAAGATGTGGATTGGAATTGAAATCTATAGACGCAAGTAGATAAAGTGCCATAAAATAAACACTAAAATGTATTTTGGAGGTTTTCTTTCCACTAGTCTGAAAGAAGACATGTTATGAAAGCAAAATAGACCAAAATCTCTTAACTGACCAGTGCATAAAAATAACAATTTTAGGTTTTGTCTGTAGTGTCTCACCTTATAGCGTTTATCTATCTGAGTCTATCTGATAATATCAAACTTACAGTTTTATCCCGCTGTATATTCTGAAGTTATTTACAGAAGGGATTTTGGATTTCAAATTTTCTACAAAAAAACCTTCAGAAACAGAGGAATAAAACTGCTAAGTTTGGTGTATGTAAGTGCTGCTGAAGTGGAGGAAAAACTCTTTAAAGATATGTATTGTAACTGAAATCTACAGATGCAAATCTGTATGAAGAAGACATGGATGCAAAAGAGACCAGTGCATAAAAAAATGTTTTTGCTTGTAGTGTCTTGCATTAAGTTGTAAGTTTATCTGAACTTTGGCTGGTTGAAAGTTTTGCTATATTAACTATCCATCAGTTTATCAGACTGATCACTCACCCATGATCCAATGGAGAAAAATGAAAAGGCGATGATGGCGTGGACGGCGTCTGTAGGGATGCCGCTGGTGTCTTGGGTCTTTGACCACTGATCCGCCATGAGACAGAAACACACAAACCACAGGAACGTCCAGGCACCTGACCAACACACAGCACAGAAATGACAGACACAGGAATAAAACTGCTAAGTTTGGTGTATATAAGTGCTGCTGAACTGGAGAAAAAACTCTTTAAACATATATATTGTGACTGAAATCTATAAATAGATAAAATGTCATAAAATACACACTTTATTTGAATGTGTATTTTAGATGTTTTCTTTCCATTAATATAAAAGAAATAAAAATTATATCAACAGCCAGAAAAAAAATCTTTTTCAGTATATTTTTAAGAATAATTTGTTGTATAAATCAGTGTGAATTATATGTGAACAAACCCTATAGTGAAACCCTTCAGAATATAGAGAAGACTAAAACTCCTAAGTTTGGTGAATGTAGGTACTACTGAAGTGGAGGAAAAACTCTTTAAAGGTATATATTGTAATTGTAATCTACAGACACAAATAGATCAAATAATAACATAAACACTTAAAATTGTATTTTGGATGTTTTCTTTCCATTAAAATGAAAGACATGTTATGGAAGCAAAATATAACTTCATAAATCAGAAAATACTGTCAACAGCAAGAACAAAAACTACATTTTAGCATATTTTAAAGAATAAATATTTGTATAAAATCAGGTTAATGATATATAAACAAACCCCTCAGTAAAAACCTTCAGATTATTAGACAGGAATAAAACTGCTAAGTTTGATGTGTGTAAGTGTTACTGAAGTGGAGGAAAACTAGGCAACTAGCTAAAATAATTTTTTTTTTTTTTTTTTTTTTTTTTTCCAGTTAACATTTATTTTATTTCAAGCAAAAAAAAAAAGTTTTTTCTTATGGATTGAGTTTTACTTACACATCAACTGACAAACAGATGCCATTTAAACAGATGCCATTTTGGCGTCTCACTCATTCACACAGGAAGAGGCCATCTGAGCGACATTTGAATGTGTCAGTACACAGTGAACAACCACAAGACGTTTCACTTTTAGAGAACGGTGCCACAATAACAGGTCATGCGGAAAAAAACAAGACAAAATGCCACCGGAGTTTCCACGAATGGAACAGACAGCACTGGGAAACTTTCCGGTGGACCGATATAAACGTCGCAGACACAGAAACACAGTAACGACTTGAAGAACGTCTCACCTGAGAAGCCCAGATCAGCCATCACCACGTACTTCCTCTCCTGAGCATTGCTCATCGAAGGCAGGAGCGCATCGGCCAAAAGGAAGGCGACGCAGGCCAGAAAGGCGATGACGCCGATGCCCACACCGTAATGACAGGCTCCATCATTCCTGTTGAAGACGCACTTCACCTGATGTTCAGCGCTGCTGTTCACGTAACCTTCAGCGGTTACGGAGGCGAACACCACAATGGCAAACACCTGTCATGAAGAGAAGTGAAAGCGACATCAAACCACAAGAGCAGAAATAAAACCAGATCTTCACATTTTCTGAAGCAAAGCTGTTTCGAAATATTACACTAATAATACACTACTGAGGAGTGAATGGGTGCCGTCAGATCTTGAGAAGACAAAAGCTGAAACAAATCCATCAAGACACTTTTAACTAAAATCTCCATAATCCATAATAACGCTTTCTCCATTGAAAAAAGTCCATCTCTTGTTGTCTCTCACATTCAAATCTGAGCTGTTTTGGCTTGGAAACGGTGCTTGATCTGTGCGTGTGCAGAACTAAAAAACTCATTCTGTGAAAGATACATAGGTAACATTTTTGTGCTTTGAGGACATTATTAAATAGCAGATAACAAAAAATGTATTTTAAGAACATTCCCATTAAGTTATGAAAACATTTATTTAAATGATTTACAAATGTGTTTTCTTGGTCATGCGAACTGTGGTAAAAACATTAAGGGAATGTTACATTTTAACAGTTTGAAAACATCCTGAAAGTTCGAAAAACAAGTAGCAACTGTTCAAAGTGTTACACAAACATTGAACTAAAAAATAATTCTGTGAAAGACAGTTTTGAGAACATTATTAAATCCCAGCTAACAAAAATATATTCTAAGAACATTCCCATTAGGTTATGAAAACGTTTTTATGTAACATCCAGTTGTTGTTTTTTTACGATTTACAAACGTTGTTTTTCTTGGTCAAGCGAACTTTAGTAAAAACATTAAGGGAATGTTACATTTTAACAGTTTGAAAACATTATGAGAACGGTAGTTTTAGATGTTTTCTGAACGTTCTGAAACAAGTAGCAATGTTGTGTTACTAAAAAAATAAAATGTGAAAGATACATAAATAACATTTTTGTTCTAACGTTTGGAGAACATTATTAAATCCCAGATAACAAAAAAATATATTCTAAGAATGTTTCCGTTAAGTTATGAAAACGTTAGTTATGTAACATCCAGTTTTTTAAAAGATTTACAAACATTTTTTCTTGGTCATGCGAAACTTAAGGGAATGTTACATTTTAACAGTTTGAAAACATTATGAGAATGCCAACAAAAATGTATTCTAAGAACATTCCCAATAAGTTATGATCAGTTAACATCTTGAGAAGACAAAAGCTAAAACAAATCCATCATTAAGACGTTTTTAACTCAAATATAAGTCCATAATCCATAATAACTCTTCCTCCAGTGAAAAAGCGGTCTGGTCTGAATCAGGAGAGAAATCTGCACGGATCAAGCACTGTTTTTCAGCTCAGATTTTAATGTGAGAGACAACAATAGATGGACTTTTTCCACTGGATGAAGCGTTATTATGGATTATAGACTTGGATTTTAGTTAAAAGTGTTTTAATGATGATATGTTTCAGCTTTTGTCTTGTCAAGATGTTAACTGATGGACTGGAGTGCTGTGGATTACATGTGGATTACTGTGATGTTTTTATCAGCTGTTTGGACTCTCATTCTGACGGCACCCATTGGTGAGACAGTGATGGAATGACACATTTCTATAAATCTGATGAGCAAACAAACTCACACACATTTGAGCACATTCTCATTTTTGATCGAGAGGAAGATGGAAACCCTGAGAGCAGGAAGAGGTCGCAGCCGCACGCCTCAGTCGACATGTTTTCATGCAAATGTGTCGCGAAGATCAGCCAAACTCCAGAAACTACCAGGCCTCTCGTATTACCAGCCATCTGCTGTGTTTACATGTCAGCACTGGGACGGAGGGACATTCTGTACTTGTGCACTAAATCACATGATACACATGATCACAGACACTAAACTAAACTGACTCAATATTGATTCACATGTGACTAGAGAGAAACAAACACACTGCTGATGTGCAAATGTGTGTGACGCCGTAAACAAATGACACCGAGCAAATCTAGACATGGCTGACAAGGTCATCTGATGCCGTCACACACCACGACCAGATATGAATCAGCTCTCACTGACTCTCCGCTCGGCGTCTATGGAAAGCCCCTGCAGCGTGGATCATATTCCTCAATAGCAAAATTAACCATGTTTACAATCAATAAAATAAGTAGAGCATGTAGATTGACTCTTTTATACATGAACAATATTATGTCAAGTCAGGTTTATTTCTGTAGCGCTTCATAAAATGCTAATAATAGCATGCTAATAACAGAAAAGTAACTGTTAATGATGTAAAATGCATTAATTATGAAACTAACTGGCAGCCAGTTCAGTTTATAATTAATTATGAAACGGCTTCAGCTATAATGAGGAACTGTTTGCTTTTTTAACTTAACCCAGCTAACATAAAATGTATTCTATGAATGTTCACATCAAGTTATGAAAACGTTATTTCTGTAACATCCAGGTTTTTAAAGATTCACAAACGTTTTTTCTTGGTTTAGTGAAAACATTAAGGGAATGTTACATTTTAACATTTTGAAAACATTAAGAGAACGTTCGTTTCTGAACATTCTGAAACAAGTAGCAATTGTAGCAAGTGTTACATGTTACTGTGAAAGATACATAAGTAACATTCTGTAACATCCAATTTTTCAAACAATTTACAAACATTTTTTTCTTTGATATGCAAACTTGTTACATTTTATCATTTTGAAAAAATTATGAGAACATTAGTTTCTGAATGTTCTGAAACAAGTAGGAATTGTTTTAAGTGTTATACAAACATTGAACTAAAAAATGTTTTATGAAAGATACAAAAGAAACATTTTTTATTAAATCCCAGATAACAAAAATGTATTCTAACAATGTTCCCATTATGTTATGAAAATGTTATTTCTGTAACATTCAGTTTTTCAAACGATTTACAAACTTTTTTTTTCTTGGTTATGCTAACTTTAGTGAAAACATTAAGGGAATGTTACATTTTATCATTTAAAAAACATTATGAGAACGTTAGTTTCTGAAACAAGTACCAATTGTTCAAAGTGTTAGATGAACTTTGAACTAAAAAAAAGTTCTATGAAAGATACATAAGTAACATTTTGTGCGAAAGTTTTGAGAACGTTATTGAATTCAAGATAACAAAAAATGTCTCTATTGTAAGAACGTTCCATTAAGTTATGAAAACGTAACATCTCTGTAACATCCAGTTTTTTTAACCGATTTACATACATTTTTTCTTGGTTAAGCAAACTTTAGTAAAAACATTAAGGGAATGTTACATTTTAACAGTTTGAAAACATTATGAGAACGTTAGTTTTGAATGTTCTCTGAACGTTCTGAAACAAGTAGCAATTGTTCAACGTGTTACACTAACATTAAATTAAAATCAATTCATTCTGTGATAGATACACAAGTAACATTTTGTGCTAACGTTTTGAGAACATTATTAAACGTTTTAAAAACGTTACTGGACGTTACGTTTGCCAGTAACTTTGACTGAATCTTCCCAGATTCTAACATAGATTGGTTGAGAATTAATTCTGAAAGACTATTTTACTTTTATATTATTAAAATGTGACCCTGAACCACAAAACCAGTCTTAAGTAGGACAGGTATATGTGTAGCAATAGGCAAAAATTCATTGTAAGGGTTAAAATGATCGATTTTATGGTTAAAATCATTAGGATATAAAGTAAAGATCATGTTTCATGTTCCATAAAGACATTTAGTAAATTATCTACCACAAATATATCAAAACGTAATGTTTGATTAGTAATATGCATTGCTAAGAACTTCATTTGGACAACTTTAAAGGCGATTTTCTCAATATTGAGATTTTTTTTGCACCCTCAGATTGCAGATTTTCAAATTGTTGCATCTCGAACAAATATTGTCCTATCCTAACAAACCATACATCAATGAAAAGCTTATTTATTCAGCTTTCAGATTATGCATTATTCATGCATAAACCCATTTCACCCCAATCCTGCTGTAAAGTATTGATCATAACGAGCTGATAAGTTGAACGCGACACATGTCACTCACCCAGCTGAGGAACCGTATGATAGTTTGCGGCTGTTTGATGAATTTGATGAGATCGAATCCCGCTCCGGCGAGAGAGGCTCCGTACGCCACACTGTTCGACTCCATCGGTCAAACACACACTCACTCACTCACAAACACACACACACACACAGTCACACACACATAGGCGACAGCTGAAAACACAACACGGACACACACCACCCAGTGCAGCTGCTTCCTCACAGACCGGTGTCAGATTCGCGAGTGAGTCGTTCAAGTGAACCGGATCTTTTTGATGATTCACATCATTCAGGCGAACGTTAAAACGAGGCGTTCAAAAGAACCGATTCCGTAATATGATTCATTTGCGACGTTGAAAATTCAATAAGTTTAAAGTCCTCAGAGTCACTACAAATCATTACAGATGAAACACGGCAGTTTAATGCTTAATAATGAGTTGTTTATGCTATTGAGACACGTTCTATTTGAACACAAACACACAAATCATCTGGTTTACTTTTAAAAGTAATGCGTTACAATATTGAGATACTCCCTAAAAACGTAACTAATGACATTACTTAGTTACTTTTTATGGGAAGTAATGCGTTACGTTACTTTTGCGTTATTTTTTTAAATCTGGGCAGGGCTTGCTTGTTTGTTTTTAATATAAAAAGTTATATTTTTGGCAAATGCATGCATATTGACTTTTATACATTTACACTATTATGTCAAGTCATATTTATTTCTGTAGCGCTTCATACAGTGCTAATATGTCAAAGCAGTTTTAAAAAAACAGAAAAGTAACTGTTAATGTTGTAAAATGCATTAACTATAAAACGAATTGGCAGCCAGTTCAGTTCATAATTAATTATCAAACAACTTCAAAACCAGCTCTAATGAGGCCAATAGTCTGCTTGCTTTTTTACCTTAACCCAGATGACAAAAAAATGTATTCTACAAATGTTCCCATTAAGTTATGACAACGTTATTTCTGTAACATCCAGTTTTTCAAATTATTTACTCCCTAAAAAAGTAACTAATTACATTACTTAGTTTCTTTTAATGGAAAGTAACGCGTTCTGTTACTTTTGCTTTATTTATTTTTTTTTATGTTTTTTTTTTTTACTTTAATCTGGGCAGGGCTTGCTTGTTTGTTTTTAATATAAAAAGTTCTATTTTTGTCAAATGTAAAAGCCTTTTCACACCAAAAGCCTCAGGTTTAGAGAAAAGTAAATTGACATCTGTACAGTAGACCTCAGAAGAAAAATGTCAACTCATCAGCAATAAAAAAAGAAAAACAAATGTTAGATTATCTTGAGTAATTTTTGCTTATTAGTATGGATGAATTGGATCATCGAAGGTCGGCAGCAAAGACATCAGTTAATAAAATGGGATTAAATACATAAAGGATATTTGTATTATTGAACATTTAATTATTGCAGGTTTGCATTGAGTTTCAGTGTTTTTATTCATTTTGAAGAACACTGTCTGTTTTTTTAGTGAGTGAGATGAATTAATGCATGTTCACATTTATTCTAGAACTTACTCACAATTTTCTCTCAACATGGGGACAGGAGAGCTTTTAATCAATAAATGGGGGAAGTACCTGGCGTTACTTATTTGAAAAAGTAACTCATATATTTTCATGTCAATTTAAAAGTTATGCGTTAATTTACTAGTTACTTGGAAAAAGTAATATTATTACGTAACTTGCATTAGTTGTAATGCGTTACCCCCAACACTGATCATTACAGATGGAATCACGAGCGTTTAATGTTTAATAATGAGTTGTTTATGATATTAAGACATTGTATTTGAACACAAATACACAAATCATCTGGTTTGTATCAAAACTTTTAATGAATCTTTAAAATAAGCATATCTGGCATAATATCAAAACATATTTTGTTTTTATTTGCAATTTTCCTTCTTCAAAACCACACACGCTCACTCACAAACACATTTACTTTTTTAAATTGCATAAGCTTCTATTGTTTACATATACAGCTACTTACAAATAGTGTAATCTAACAGACATTTTTGTCATTTACAAATGAGGACATCCACAAAATTGTCAGGTTTAGCTCACTTCTACGTACAAATTGGTCTCTAAAATACAGTAGAGGCTCACATGAATCTGACAGTAGACACATTGTTGGCTGTGTTTGCTTCTGATTGGTCACAGTCATGTCAACCCATGAGCGCTTGTCTATTGTTTCGGTTTGAATAAACCTTTGTCTGAGCAGAATAACACGCAACGGGTAAGTGAAGGGAGCCAAACGCTTTCGGTTTCAATGCATTTGATTAAACTCCCAGTAAACTCAGGGATTATTCGGAAACGGCGCCTTCATACAGGACACTTTCATCTACGGATTGGTCTTCATCCTGTCAAACAGAACAAAATGAAAGTTTTAATGTTTTGAAACACATTTAAAACATTTTGGAAACATCGAGAAACTTAAGTTTAGAAATAATAAATATCTCATCCCTCATTATTATTCTAAGGACGTTCCCATTAAGTTATGAAAACATTATTTCTGTGACATCCAGTTTTTTTAAACGTTTTACAAACATTCTTGGTCATGCGAACTTTAGTGAAAACATTAAGAGAATGTTACATTTTAACAGTTTGAAAACATTATGAGAATGTTACTTTCGATTGTTTCCTGAACGTTCTGAAACAAGTAGCAATTGTTCCAATTGTTACATGTTACTGTGAAAGATACATAAGTAACGTTTTGTGAACATTATCAAATACCAGATAACAGAAATATATTCTAAGAATGTTCCCATTAAGTTATGAAAACTCGTTTCTGTAACATCCAGTTTTTTTAAACATTTTACAAAAAAAATTTCTTGGTCATGCAAACTTTAGTTAAAACATAAACGGACTGTTACATTTTAACACTTTGAAAACATTACGAGAAAACAAGTTCTGAAACAAGTAGCAATTGTTCAAAGTGTTAAACTAACATTGAACTAAAACAAAAATGCTGTGAAAGATTTATAAGTAACATTTTTGTGCTAACGTTTTGAGAACATTTTTAAATCCCAGATAACAAAAAATGCATTTACAACTTAATTTCTACTTAGGTTATAAAAAAAAAATTATAATAAAATAAAATAAATAAATATTCCATACCTCAGCAGAGTCACTCATTCTGTCAGCTTGGACTGCGTCTTCTTCAAAACCCTCCAACATCTCAAAAAATAATTAAACACAAATGCTCTTTTACCAGCTGTAACCTATCTAGACAGTATTTTTGAAGCATGTTTCAAAGAGAAGAAATTATGCACATTTTGGCTAAATTTTGAGGTAGTGTTGCATATTCATTATTAAAATTCAGTTTATGAACTAAAAGAGATACAATGATAAATGCATCCTCACTAGATAATCTTCATCTTCATCTTCCTCATCTTCAGCTTCCTGTTTATCGGTGATTTCCATTTTACTGCGTTCCTCGATGAGTCTTAAATATAAAAAGGAGAAAATTAGCTCAATACATTTGATTTTATACTAGATTTATGAATTCGTAAATTAAATAAATGGAAAACTCACGGGTATTTTCTTGAGTATCTTCTCCCTGAGAACATTAGATATGTTTTACAGTGAAAACATTGATCAATTACACATAAAAAGTGATGCATATGCTGTAATGAGTGATACTTACGTAGAAACACTCCATAAATACAGCATGAAATCACAGCGACGTTCAGCAGGGCAAACGAGGTAAAAACAACGATCGCAACCAAAGGAGAGACGGTGTTTAGTACTGCAAAAATACAGACAGACAGACGGACAGAATTCAATTTTTATAGTTATTTTACATAAATATTTAAATTTTAAAACAATAATATAGTAATATTGTAAATTATAATTTATTATAAGTAATACATATTAAGTAAATGCATTGAAATTAGTTCTAAATTAATGTATAAATTAAATATTTTAAATCTGAATATACTAAATTTCTTAAAAAATTACATTCATATGGAGAAAGTGGCATCATCTGGATTTTGGGATAATTTCAAAAGTTGGCCTCTCAATCAATATTAATATAGTCCTTTTTTCATATATGCGACCCTGGACCACAAAACCAGTCTTAGTAGCAAGTATATTTGTAGCAGTAGCCAAAAATCTTTAAGATATTAAGTAAAGATCATGTTCCATGAATATATTTTGTAAATTTCATACCGTAAATATATTAAAACGTAATTTTTGATTAGTTATACGCATTGCTAAGAACTTAATTTCGACAACTTTAAAGGCAATTTTGCACCTTCAGATTCCAGTTTTTGAAAAAGTTGTATCTCGGCCAAATATTTCCCTATTCTAACAAACCATACATTTTCAGATGACACATAAATCTCAATTTCACAAAATTGACCATTATGACTGGTTTTTAGTGTTGGGGAAAGTTACTTTTAAAAGTAATGCATTACAATATTGAGTTACTCCCTATAAAAGTAACTAATTTCGTTACTTAGTTACTTTTTATGGAAAGTAATGCGTCACGTTAGTTTTGCATTACTTTTTAAATCTGGGCAGGGCTTGCTTGTTTGTTTTTAATATACAATTTTTTTACTTTTGTCAAATGTACAAGCCTTTTTACACCAAAAGCCTCAGGCTTAGAGAAAAGTAAATTGACGTCTGTACAGTAGACCGCAGAAGAAAAAAATTGTCAGCTCTTCAACAATAAAAAAAAAAGGAAAACAAATGTTAGATTATCTTGAGTAATTTTTGCTTATTAGCAGATCATCGAAGGTTGGGAGCAAAGACAACAGTTCATAAAATGGGATTAAATACATAAAGGATATTTGTATTATTTAACATTTAATTTTTGCAAGTTTGCATTGAATTTCAGTGTTTGTATCCATTTTGAAGAACACTGTTTCAGTTTTTTTAGTGAGTGAGATGAATTAATGCATGTTCACATTTATTCTAGAACTAAAGTAACATCTTAATCAATAAAGGATCAATAAAAAGTAATGCATTACTTGGCTAGTTACTTGGAAAAAGTAATATTATTACGTAACTTGTGTTACTTGTAATGCGTTACCCCCAACTCTGCTGGTTTTGTGGTCCAGGGTCACATATATAATGGAAAAAAATAACATTTAGTCACGAGAAAACAACTAAGACTCATAAAATTCCCCTTTCTAAAGGGATTTAGTGTAGTGTTTTTGTGTCAAGTTTCAGTACCCTCTTTACTGATCAACATCTTTGTGCTGCGGATGCTGGTGCTGTTGTCAAATCTGTCTGAAGCTTGGCAGTGGTAGACTCCAGCGCTGTCTCGGCCTACAGCCAAAGACAGAACGGATTCGTCTGACCAGGCCACTGCGTAAAAACCTCCTCGGCCCACCAGCCTGCTGTTGTTGAGGAACCAGCTGTAATGTGGAAACGTTCCCCGCTCCACCTTACAGCGCAGCACTAAGCCGACCACCTGGAAGTCCAGACCCACATGTGTGAAGGGTGTCATCGTTACAGCGCCTCCTACAGACTCTGCCCATCAGACATCATGTGTTAGATGTTATTTCAGTTACAACAAAACAGTACATTTATAAGGCAAGACACCACAGGTAAATAGGGTAAAAATTTAACTACTAAATTTCACCATACTTCCTACAGTTGATTGATTTTTGTATTGCAAGTTTATAGAAATGTTAAAACTAAAATTATATAAATAAATGTGCAGTAATTTTTGATTTTGCAAAATTTCCATACAAATGCACTAATTTGCATACATTTCTAGAAAATAAATATGAACACTGGATCAAGCCAGGTTTAAAATTCTGGTTTGATTTTGTTGACACATTAGAGTGAAAGGTTTATACTGAGGGGATTTTGGATTTCTCTTTTTATCACTGCATAAATCAGAAAATACTGTAAAACATAGAGAAAAATACATTTTTACAATGTTTATATGAATAAAATGTTGTATAAATCAGTGTGAATGATATATGAACAAACCCTTCAGTAAACATCTTCAGAATATAGCCAGGAATAAAACTGCTAAGTTTGGTGTTTGTAAGTGCTGCGGAAGTGGAGAAAAAACTTTTTAAAGATGTCGATTGGAATTAAAACCTATGGAAGCAAATAGATAATGCGCCATAAAATAAACACTTAAATGTGTATTTTGGATTTTTGCTTAGTATTAATATGATAGAAGACAAGTTATGGAGGCAAAAAATCTGAAAATACTGTAAAACATAAATTTTCACCATGTTTTTAAGAATAAAATGTTGTATAAATCAGTGTGAATGATATATGAACAAACCCCTCTGTAAAAATCTTCAGATTATAGCCAGGAACAAAACTGCTAAATTTGGTGTTTGTAAGTGCTGCTGAAGTGGAGAAACAATTGTTTTAAGAAAATGATTTTAAGCGACTTTTAAGATGCATTGTAATTAAAATCTACAGACACAAATAGACATAGTGTAATGAAATAAACACTTAAATTTGTATTTTGAAAGTTTTCTTTCCATTAAAAATGATAGAAGACAAGTTATGGTAGCAAAATATCACTCGATAAATCAGAAAATACTGTGAAACATAAATTTTCACCATGTTTTTAAGAATAAAATGTTGTATAAATCAGTGTAAATAATATATTCACAAACCCTTCAGTAATATCCTTCAGATTATAGACAGAAATAAAACTGCTAAGTTTGGTGTATGTAAGTGCTGCTGAAGTGGAGGAAAAACTTTTTAAAGATGTGGATTGGAATTGAAATCTATAGATGCAAATAGATAAAGTGCAATTACATAAACACTTAAATGTGTATTTTGGATGTTTTCTTTCCATTAATATGATAGAAAACAAGTTATAGAGGCAATACATTACTCCATAAATCAGAAAATACTGTAAAATATACATTTTCACAAGTTTTAAAAATAAAATGTTGTATAAATCAGTGTGAATGATATATGAACAAACCCCTCAGTAAAATCCTTCATAAAATAGAGAAGAATAAAACTGCTAAGTTTGGTGTTTGTAAGTGCTACGGAAGTGGATGAAAAACTTTTTAAAGATGTGGATTGGAATTTAAATCTATAGATGCAAATAGATAAAGTGCAATCACATAAACACTTAAATGTGTATTTCGGATGTTTTCTTTCCATTAATATGACAGAAAAAATTATGGAAGCAATATATTACCCCATAAATCTGAAAATACTGTAAAACATAACTTTTCGCCATGGTTTTAGGAATAAAATATGTTGTATAAATCAGTGTAAATTATATATTCACAAACCCTTCAGTAATATCCTTCAGATTATAGACAGGAATAAAACTGCTAAGTTTGGTGTTTGCAAGTGCTGCTGAAGTGGAGGAAAAACTTTTTAAAGATGTGGATTGGAATTGAAATCTATAGATGCAAATAGATAAAGTGCAATTACATAAACACTTAAATGTGTATTTTGGATGTTTTCCTTCCATTAATATGATAGAAAACAAGTTATAGAGGCAATACATTACTCCATAAATCAGAAAATACTGTAAAATATACATTTTCACAAGTTTTAAAAATAAAATATTGTATAAATCAGTGTGAATGATATATGAACAAACCCCTCAGTAAAATCCTTCATAAAATAGAGAAGAATAAAACTGCTAAGTTTGGTGTTTGTAAGTGCTACGGAAGTGGAGGAAAAACTTTTTAAAGATGTGGATTGGAATTTAAATCTATAGATGCAAATAGATAAATTGCAATCACATAAACACTTAAATGTGTATTTTGGAGGTTTTCTTTCCATTAATATGATAGAAGACAAGTTATGGAGGCAAAAAATCTGAAAATACTGTAAAACATAAATTTTCACCATGTTTTTAAGAATAAAATGTTGTATAAATCAGTGTGAATGATATATGAACAAACCCCTCTGTAAAAATCTTCAGATTATAGCCAGGAATAAAACTGCTAAGTTTGGTGTATGTAAGTGCTGCGGAACTGGAGAAACAATTGTTTTAAGAAAATTATTTTAAGCGACTTTTAAGATGCATTGTAATTAAAATCTACAGACACAAATAGACAAAGTGTAATGAAATAAACACTTAAATTTGTATTTTGAATGTTTTCTTTCCATTAAAAATGATAGAAGACAAGTTATGGTAGCAAAATATCACTCGATAAATCAGAAAATACTGTGAAACATAAATTTTCACCATGTTTTTAAGAATAAAATGTTGTATAAATCAGTGTAAATAATATATTCACAAACCCTTCAGTAATATCCTTCAGATTATAGACAGAAATAAAACTGCTAAGTTTGGTGTATGTAAGTGCTGCTGAAGTGGAGGAAAAACTTTTTAAAGATGTGGATTGGAATTTAAATCTATAGATGCAAATAAAAAAATTGCAATTACATAAACACTTAAATGTGGATTTTGGATGTTTTCTTTCCATTAATATGATAGAAAACAAGTTATAGAGGCAATACATTACTCCATAAATCAGAAAATACTGTAAAATATACATTTTCACAAGTTTTAAAAATAAAATGTTGTATAAATCAGTGTGAATGATATATGAACAAACCCCTCAGTAAAATCCTTCATAAAATAGAGAAGAATAAAACTGCTAAGTTTGGTGTTTGTAAGTGCTACGGAAGTGGAGGAAAAACTTTTTAAAGATGTGGATTGGAATTGAAATCTATAGACGCAAATAGATAAAGTGCAATCACATAAACACTAAAATGTGTATTTCGAATGTTTTCTTTCCATTAATATGACAGAAAAAATTATGGAAGCAATATATTACCCCATAAATCTGAAAATACTGTAAAACATAACTTTTCATCATGGTTTTAGGAATAAAATATGTTGTATAGATCAGTGTGAATGATATATGAACAAACCCCTCAGTAAAATCCTTCAGAAAATAGAGAAGAAAAAAACTGCTAAGTTTGGTGTTTGTAAGTGCTGCTGAAGTAGAGGAAAATCTTTTTAAAGATGTGGATTGGAACTGAAATCTAAAAGCAAATAGATAAAAGTGCAATAAAATAAACAATTAAATGTATTTAGGATGTTTTGTTTTCATTAATATGATAGAAGACAAGTTATGGAGGCAAAATATCACTCCATAAATCAGAAAATACTGTCAACATTTAGAATAAAATCAAATTTTAGGAATAAATATTGTATAAAAGCAAGTGAATGAGAGAAGAACAAACCCCTCAGTTTAAACCTTAAGAAAATAGATATGAATAAAACCTATGTTTTGCCTGTAGTGTCTTGCCTTAAATGTATTTCTGTAAAGCAAATCATTTATTTGGTTCATTGAGCTACTTACCCACGATCAAGCTGACCGATTCACTCAGAACCCAGTTCCCCTCGTTGCTGGCGTTACATCTCATTTGCCCCATGTAGCGGTTCAGCTCGATGGGCACGTTAAAGAACACACTGGTTCTGTCAGTCGTTTCAGTGATCATGAGATCTGTGTAGTTCAACAAGCTGAAGGTATTGAGCGGCGTTCCCTTCTTAGACTGACACGTGATGACGGCTTTATAACCTCCATCATCAAGCTTCACAACTTCAATGGAGATTTCAGGCTTTGACACATATTCTAGAAAAACAAATAAATTAATACTTTTATTGATCAAGGATGCAGTAAAGACATTTATAATGTTACAAAAGATTTATATTTCAATTAAATGCTGTTCTTTTGAACTCAGAGATCCTGAAAAATAAACACAGTTTACACAAAAAGTATTGTGCAGCACAACTGTTTTCAACATTGATAAAAAACAGAAATGTTTCTTAACCCTTTGGGCCTTTTCGGTCAAAAAAAATTATGTTTCGAAATTTTAAAAATCGTAGCTTCATCGGAACGAGGTGACACTTGGTGACTTTTGTTGCATTAGCTATGTGAGCACACAAAAAAATCACTGACATGATTCGGATATGTTAAAGGGTCAAAAAAAAAGTCACACAAAAATGACCGACATAGGAAATAATTAGAAAATACGAAAAACTGCAATAATTTACAGAATCTTTTGGTGGTACAAGCTACAAATCAGCCACTGTGCTGAGAAAAGTGTTTAGCAATCAAGCAATTTTAATGTGAAATGTTGCATTTATTGAAAAAAAATAATAAATAGTTCATTAAAATTGTATAAATATTGCATAGTATCATAAAAACTCCTCAAAATTCAAAATAACAATCACAATATATTATTTAACAAAAATGTATTTAATTAATTTCCCTAAAGAAAAAATAAAGGTTAATTTTTAAGGCTTTGGTCACCAAGTGTGACTTCTAAACGAAGAGGCCCAGAGGGTTAAAGAGCAAATCAGCATATTAGAATGATTTCTGAAGGATCATGTGACATTGAAGACTGGAGGAATGATGCTGAAAATTCAGCTTTGATCACAAAAGTAAATTGTGTTTAACAGATGTTCACATAAAAATCTGCTGTTGTATAATATTTCACATTTTTACAATATTTTAAATCAATTAAATGCAGCCTGCTGTAATACTATTAATGATTATGACTCTATTAGAGGCATTATATTGTATGACCTAATCGTACCCTTGACATCCACAGTCAGGATATCACTGCTGGAGTTGAAGATCATTGTGTCATTGAATTGGTTTGATCCCACACAGATGTATTTGCCAGTATTTTTTGCAGAAACCCTGTGGATGATCAGAGTGTTGTCACTGCTGTCGTACGGCATCTGAACTGGTGCGTCATTCCAGAACCAATCATAGGAGACGTACGTTCCTTTGGTTTTGTTGCACTGGAGGGTCAAAGTTTGTCCTTCCCATATGTTCTTATTGGAAGGATGTGAAATGATCCTCACTCCCTCCACTGGAACTGCAAAACACAGACAGCAGAAACACTGCAAAGATCAGATCAGTTCACAAAATTATCTAAATATTAGTCTTAACTCCATATCTCCAATAATGTTTGCTAGTAAAATAAGACGATTGAGAGATGAACAAACATACGTTTAACAAATAAAATGTTTTATTTACGGCATAAATGCTTGGAAATAATATTTTGTATTTTAAGTCATTCATTATTTGTAGCATGCAAGTCTCAGCCTATAAATTCTGTCAATTTTATGATAAAATACAAACAATAAATGTGTTTTTAAACTCGTTAATTTGTAGTTGAGATAACTATATTAGCCTCAGGTCAAGCGTCATGTGAATCAATGATCTTTTCCTTTTTAATATTTGCAGCACGAAATAAACATGAAATAATATTTAAATGCATTTAAAAAAAATATAAACAGGATGTCTCATGAAATCGATCGATCAGAGTTTTAAAAAAGTCAATAAAACACCTTGAGAAGTCATATAATAACAGAAAAGCCCACAAGCCAATGACTTTGCCAACATTGTTTTATTTTTCTCATAAATCAGCTTCTTTTATTGCTGTTTTTCATGTTAAATGTGAAATTTTCACATTAACTTTATGTAATATAACATGATTGTATTACATGAATCATTTCATTTTAAAGTAGTAATTTAAAGCATTCTGTAGATATATTTATCATGTTTGCGAGGCAAATATTCGAGCTTCAGATCATTTTTGTGAAGCGCTCCTCCTCAAGACAGAGAAAGTAGAAAGTGCATGTCTGTTTTCTTTAGCTATTTTACAAAAGTACAAGGTTTTGTTGATATTGTGAGTGCACACAATAAAAGCAGACTTTTTGCAGTCCCGAATGATGTATTACTCTTACCTTTATGAGTAAAAATGATGCCGTATTTTAGGTTTTCACTGTTATAAAGAAAAAAATGCAAGTGACTGGTGCTTCCATGTCCTGCAGAGCACGCTTTAGCTTTCATTCTCCGCACAAACGATTGGATATGCATCTAACAGCGCACATTTATCCAGGTTAAATCTTTAAATTAATATTGTGAAATGCATCATGTTTTATGTCTATGGATTTTATTTTATGCAAGTCGTGTTGATTTGAGAAGGCTAAATTGATCAAACATGCTCGACTCAACAAAAGCCACTCACCAATGACTCTGAAGTCCCAGCCTTCACTGAATGAGCTCTCAATATCTGTGTCATTGTGTCCACTGGCCTTGCAGATGAGTCGACCCTCATGTTGAGTGCTGATTTTCAGAGGAAAAGTGGCCATTTGTCCAGACAGGGAGCTGAGAGTCCCAATCACCTTACCCGGGTTCATCTCGACATACAGCTCATATTCGACAGATAAATTCAACGGCTTCCCTGGAATCTCACAATAAAAATCCACAAATGAACCGTCTAATGCAGCAGACGGACCAAACAGAACCGGTTCATCAAGCTTTTCCAGAGCACCTGCAACAGAAAATGTGTTTAACACAGATCCAGCTGCTCTACATGTATCTGGACACTAAAGTCACACTTACTTAAAAATGTCAGAATGTCATTGCATTACACAACAAAATATCAAAGCAAGCAAACACACTTTTCATGCAGTGTAAAAAATGACAGTGAATTTAACGGTAAAAAAACTGTAAAAATGCTATGGTCAAAACCTGTGAAATGGTTAACGGTAAGTTCCCCTTCTATATACGGTGAAAAACTGTGTTGGACATTGCATTTAATTTTAATTTAATTTTTGGAAGTGAAAAAGAACGTAAAATTTACAGTGAATAACCGTAAATTGACTTTACCAGAATTCCCTGTATTTCATTTTTTTATTTGATGTTTTTTTGTTGAAATAACTTCTTCATCTTAGTCTTGGCAGTTTTGTACATTAGGGATGTATGTTACATCTAATGTTGTTAAATTAATGTTTTTTGCATTATTTCAGTTTTATGTGTGTTACCATGATGGTGTTTAGTGTTTGTGTGAATGACACTGTGCACCTTCTATATATGTCATTATTTAAAACCTCCGTGCAATGGGCTTTTTTTTTTTCAACAGTGTTGGGGAATGTTAATTTTAAAAGTAATGCATTACAATATTGAGTTACTCCCTAAAAGGTAAGTAATTACGTTACTAAGTTGCTTTTTTTGGAAAGTAATGCGTTACGTTACTTTTGTGTTACTCTTTAAATCTGGGCAGGGCTTGCTTGTTTGTTTTTAATATAAAAAGTTCTATTTTTGTCAAATGTAAAAGCCTTTTCACACCAAAAGCCTCAGGTTTAGAGAAAAGTAAATTGACGTCTGTACAGTAGACCACAGAAGAACAAATGTCAACTCTTCAGCAATAAAAAAAAAGAAAAACAAATGTTAGATTATCTTGAGTAATTTTTGCTTATTAGTATGGATGAATTGGATCATCGAAGGTCGGCAGCAAAGACGTCGGTTAATAAAATAGGATTAAATACATAAAGGATATTTGTAATATTTAACATTTAATTATTGCAGGTTTGCGTTGAGTTTCAGTGTTTGTATCCATTTTGAAGAACACTGTATCTGTTTTTTTAGTGAGTGAGATGAATTAATGCATGTTCACATTTATTCTAGAACTAAAGGAACATCTTAATCACGATTTCTCTCAACATGAAGACAGAAGAGCTTTCAATCGATAAATGAGGGGAAAAAGTAACTGGTGTTACCCATTTGAAAAAGTAACTCAGATAATTTCTTGTCAATTAAAAAGTAATACGATACTTTACTAGTTACTTGGAAAAAAGTAATATTATTAAGTAACTTGCGTTACTTGTAATGCGTTACCCCCAACACTGGACAGATGATACATGCGTTCAAGATATAGATTTTTATTAGTTCATGCAAACCCTGGGAATCAAAACCCAAGACCTCAGCACTTTTTGAAGGTAATACCCTAGATAAACATTGAAAGAAAGTCCCTTACCTTTCCTTGGAAAAAACACTGAAATACCTGCTGGAAAAAAAAAATGCATATGAAAACAGACATCACATCATATAAAATCATCCATCAGAAATGCAAACGTTTCCTCCACCTATGAGAATCAGTGTAAGGTGTATTGAGTCCATCCTAACTGAAGAAGATGAGCACAATATCCAGATCGAAGAACCAGAGAAATGACTTTATTATTAATGAACAACTTCCATAGACACAGTGAAGGACAGAGCTGATGGGACCCACCCTAAACAGTCCATGTGTTGAGGACAGATAGGGCAGATGGCAACGCAAACGTCACGGACAACTTCAATAATTACCAATACTGCAGTAATGCAATCTATTTACAACATTATAATATTGTTGCACCAAAATGCTGCCTGAACACGCGTTTCTTCTTTGATGTCTGCTATAAAATCTGTCGTACCAAGCGTGTAGAATTTAGTAGGGACGCTCGGGACATGTCCCTACCAATATACAGTGACTAATAAATTGTACCTAGCAATAATTTTAATCAAACAATTACAGTTCAACTTTATGATGTTCTGCTGTTTTGTGTTCATCTGCTTCTTCCATTTGCTCTTTTTCCATTGACTATTACTCTATATAGACTAATACAATCACATACTACAACCTTTTCTGACTTTATTACAATATATGTATACATATACTTATAAATGTAAAAAATGCAAGATTAAATTCAATGGCATGAGATGACTGGAAGCTGATTTCCTATTGAACTGTCAGCAACTGAACTGCAGCTCAAACTATTTCAAATCTAGTGAATTAAGCTACAAACTCCATCATGATGCACAATGTTTCCATCTAACATGTATTTTGAGCTGCAGCTCGTCATATTAATGGAGTGTTAGCAGTAACTAGTTAGCAATAAACCGCTTACCTCACCTCAATATATTCCTAGATTTGTTGGATGTTATCCTTGGGATGTGATTTGTAAACATACTTTTTTCGCTGTTTTAAGTTCAAGCTAAGCCAGTAGTAGAGCCGACAGTGTCGTGTAAACATGGCGAAGACGGAAAAACGGAAGAACAGATGAACCGAATCAATTAAGTGAGTCACTTACGCTGGAACCGCTCCGATTGATTCAAACTCGTGACTTTGATCATTTAGTTCAAACGATTCGCAAGCAAATACCTGATTAAAAAAAGAGCCAATTTTGCATTGCGACATTGCTTGTAATAAAAAAACACGCATGGATGAAACGGAGCTTTTTGAAACTCAGTTAAACCATTGCATCGCAAAATGATTCACCATCGGATCGCGTGTCGCAAATCGTTTGATATAGATCTGGACTTCTGAGCGGGTTCACGAATCATTTTCCGAATTGAATGATCCACGCTTCGAGTCCTGATCTAAAAAATGATGGTTCGCGAATCATTATTCAGAACAGTGCTTAGAATAATTTAGATTGGAACTTCGTAAAAAAAAGGTTTGCAAATCATTTTGCGAATTGAATGATTCACACTCCGAGTCCTGATCTGAAAAATCGGGGCTTCGGAGTGTGGACCGCGAACCATTTCAGAATTTAGGTACCGGTTCGAGAAACATTTGCCAAATTAAATTATCCACATTTCGAGTCCTGATCTGAAGATAATGATTCGTGAATCGTTTGTTGTAGATCGGAACTTCGGAACGGATCCGTGAGCCGCACTCTGGTGTCCCAATCTGAAATTATGGTTTGCGAATCATTTAGATCGGAACTTAGAAGCGCATATCCCCGATCATTTGATTCACTATAGGATCGTGAATCATTTCAGACTCTCCAAAGCGCAAATTATTTTATGTATTTCTCAGAGGTTTCGCGAATCATTTCACGAATGATCCACGATCCAAGTCGTGATCTAAAAATGATGGTTTGCGAATCATTATTCAGATCGGTGCTTCGGAGTGTGGATTGCGAATAATTTAGATCGGAACTTCGAAACAGGTTCGCGAATCATTTCGCGAACTGAATGATCAAAATCAGAATCAGAATAAGCTTTATTGCCAGGTATTGTTTGCACGAGGAATTCGATTTCGTGAATTCCACAGTGCAACAGAATGATAGTGACAGGACAAAACACAGATTAAATAATACAAATAGAACAAGTAAATAGGGAATATCCCTAAACAAATGGACAATTATATGAATAATCAGATCATGAGTCATTTGATTTAGATTGAAACTTGGGAAACTGATCACTTCTTACTCTTTATAACTAGTTATAGCACAAAATAAACACAAAGGAACATCAGAAGGTATGTTGAAAGAAACAGTACAATTTACTGAAATGTATGTCTCAGGTGTGTTCAGCATTTCAATTGCGGAAAGATGTCCACAAGTTCAGTAACATTTGGTGAATTGAATATTTATTTAGTGTATATAACAGACTTGCAATCTCACAGAATTTAAAAACAGAGAAATGGCGCAGTCGTGGTTGTCTTCAGTCGTGCTCCTGTAGTTCAGCTTTAACTCTAAAGTTACTGAAACACACCTGAAGCAGCTAATCAAAGTCTTCAGGATTACTAGAAACTTCAAGAAGTCTGTGTTGGTGTTTAACTCTGCAGGACACTGGCTTCAGGTCTGCTCTAGACCTCTAGGCCTCAAACTCCATGATGACTGTTTTCATCTCCACAGGTTGAGGTTCAGAGGAAGCATCAGCGATGGGAACGTCCATTCTGCAGAGAGGAACAGAAGAGAGGTTAGAAGTGTTCTTTATAGCAGTATCATATCTGAACGAAGCTAATGAGAGACTGAAATGAGACTCACGCTATCATCTCAGACTGGATCACATCCTCTGACAAAATGAGAAAGAACAGCATTAAAATGACCTTCTGACAAAATATGTTTGAAAGTTTTATCTTAAAGGGGTCATCGGTTGCAAAACTAACTTTACCATGTTGTTTGAACATTAATGTGTGTCAGTTTGTGAACACAACCTCCCTACAATGATAAACATCCACCCAGTGGTATTTGTTTAATCTTTAAAAGTAATATCCTCTTTTTAAAATCAGCTCATTCTCAGCTTCTTGTGGTTGTGACGAAACACATTTGATTGACATGAGCGTCTTACCTTAGCCCCGCCCTCTCCATCGCCATTGTGTGACTCAGGTGCAGAGGAAGACTCTAATTGAGCGATTGAGGTGTTCTGTTGTTAATAATGAACAGCAGTCGTCTGAAGACGCAGAGGATTAATGTTACTTTCGTTTTTAAATGGAAAGCGCCGATCCTGATCTACATATGCGTCTATGTTCGTGTGAATCATTCCTGATGCAGTTTCACCCACAGCAGAAGTGAGGATAAGGGTTTTTATCCATCTTTGCAAATGGCCTTTCTTAATAATGTGCTTGTTGGCAAGTTTCGCCGCTAAACACAGCTAAAGTAAACATTACAGCTCGTAATCCCTCATCAGAGAGGGGCGGGGCGAGCAGAGCTCATTAGCATTTAAAGGGGCCATGTCTTAAAATGAGCTGAAGTTTTGCTGAGCTGATTTTGACAAGGAAAAGGGGTGTTTTTTACACTACTATTGAGAATTATTAACCAAAGTATATTAGAGACTTTTCATTAAAACCCTTAAGAATCATATGAACTTGTGGAAAATGGCCATCCGATGACCCCTTTAAGAAATCAATGAGTTTTGTATAAATAATGCTAATGTTTTGAGATCATTATTAAAGACCATGAACAATGAACGTTCCATTAAAGTTGCTAGAAAAATACTTGTTTATAACTTTAAGAGAACCTTTCCAGAACGTTCCCTGTGAACACATGATGAAATGACTGACTCACGGTGACAGTGATGTGTGCAGGTGTGGTTTTCACGCTCGATACTCCAGAACATAAAGACTGAGCCTCCTATGATCACAATCGACAGGAAACCACAGAAAACCAATGCTATGACCTCCACCGGTGTCGCTGGCAAATCTGTGCAAGAACAAACAAAACCATTATGCTAACAACATGCTAATCATGCTTGAATCATGCTAGTAACATGCTAATCATGCTAGAAACATGTTATCAACATGCTAATAAAATGTTAATCATGCTAGAATCGTGCTAACATGTTAGTAACTTGTTAATGTTAACAACACGTTAGTAACATGCCAATTATGCTTGAATCGTGCAAGCAACATGCTAGTAACATGCTAATCATGCTAGAAATATGCTAGTTACATGCTAAGCATGCTAATAACATGCTAATCATGCTCAAATCATGCTAGAAACGTAATAATTATGATAGGAACATGCTAGCAACATGCTAGTAACTTGCTAATCATGCTAGAAATATGCTAGTAACATGCTAATCATGCTAGAAAAATGCTAGTAACATGCTAAGCATGCTAATAACATGCTAATCATGCTCAAATCATGCTAGAAACTTACTAATTATGATAGGAACATGCTAGCAACATGCTAGTAAGTTGTTAATGTTAACAACACGTTAGTAACATGCCAATTATGCTTTAATCGTGCTAGCAACATGCTAGTAACTTGCTAATCATGCTAGAAATATGCTAGTAACATGCTAATCATGCTAGAAATATGCTAGTTACATGCTAAGCATGCTAATAACATGCTAATCATGCTCAAATCATGCTAGAAACGTACTAATTATGATAGGAACATGCTAGCAACATGCTAGTAACTTGCTAATCATGCTAGAAATATGCTAGTAACATGCTAATCATGCTAGAAATATGCTAGTAACATGCTAATCATGCTAGAAATATGCCAGTTACATGCTAAGCATGCTAATAACATGCTAATCATGCTCAAATCATGCTAGAAACGTACTAATTATGATAGGAACATGCTAGCAACATGCTAGTAACTTGCTAATCATGCTAGAAATATGCTAGTAACATGCTAATCATGCTAGAAATATGCTAGTAACATGCTAATCATGCTAGAAATATGCTAGTTACATGCTAAGCATGCTAATAACATGCTAATCATGCTCAAATCATGCTAGAAACGTACTAATTATGATAGGAACATGCTAGCAACATGCTAGTAACTTGCTAATCATGCTAGAAATATGCTAGTAACATGCTAATCATGCTAGAAATATGCTAGTAACATGCTAATCATGCTAGAAATATGCTAGTTACATGCTAAGCATGCTAATAACATGCTAATCATGCTCAAATCATGCTAGAAACTTACTAATTATGATAGGAACATGCTAGCAACATGCTAGTAACTTGTTAATCATGCTAAAAACATGTTGGTTACATGCTAATCATGCTTGCATAGTGCTAGCAACATGATAAGCATGCTAGAAACATGCTAATCATGCTAACAACGTGTTACAAACTTGTTAACCATGTTAGAGTCATGCAAACAACATTATAGTAACATGCTAATCATGCTAGCAACATGTTAATCATGCTAGAACCAAAACATGCTAATCATGCTAGAATCATGTTAGCTACTTTGCTAATCTTTCTAGAATCATAATTATGTTAGCCACCTTGCTAATCATGCTAGAATCATGATAATTATGTTAGACACGTTAATCATGCTAGAATCATGCGAACAACTTGCTAATCATGCTAGAATCATGCTAACACCTTGTTAATCATGCTAATTTAGCTAGAAACATGCTAGTAACATGATAGTAGCATGCTTATCATGTTAACAACATGCTAGTAACATGTTAATCATGTTAAAACATGCTAGGAACTTGTTAATAATGGTAGCAACATGCTAGGAACATGCTAAATCATGTTAAATTATGTTACGTCATGCTAGCAACATGCTAATTCATGCTAAATCATGTTAGCGACATGGTTAAACCATCTTAAATCATGCTAGAAACATGTGTGTGTTCCCACTCTGTCCCAAACTTCAATTCCAACAATTAAATTCAAACTTTAAGCTTTTTAAATTTATTTTAAACTTTCAAACAAGGCTTTTTTAAGTTTGTCTATGAAATTTACTTATCTAGTTGACTTTAACGTCTATTTTTTTTAAATTGACTGGACATGAAGTACTCGCTCACCTGTCTTCTGTATGAATATGTCCTTGCTCTCCATCCAGACGGAGCTGTGGTTAAAACTATCCCTCACGTGGCAGCGGTAAAACCCTGCGCTGATGTCTGTGAGGATCAAGATCTGACCGTGATGAGTGACCGCGTGAGTGTCGCCCTCTGGTGGAAGGGAGGAATGGTTCAGACGCCAGGAGAACGTAGGAAAGGTTCCTTTGTCGGGGACGCATTTGAGTCGAGCGGCTGCCACCATCCCTCCGGCATCGTGGAGGTACGATACCACGACACGCACAGCGCCACCTACTGGAACTAACACAAACACATTAAAACACAGCTCATGGAAAGAATGAACACTTTTAAGGACAAACTAGTTGCTGCATTTGCCAAAAGTTGCATCGATCCTTTGACAGATATTCAAAATTTTGACTGAGACACTTAGTAGCATGTAAACTAGACATTCATCAGCATATCTGTACATTAGGTTTGTTTCAGAGAACTTCGCACAGACAGAAATACTGATTTAGAGTCAAATGTGTGCATTTGTGATTTCATGACTACACTACCAGTCAAAAGTGAGATTTTTAATGTTTTTTAAAGAAGACTCTTCTCCTCACCAAGCCTGCATTTATTTGATCCAAAGTATAGCAAAACCTGTAAAATTTTGAAATATTTTTACTATTTAAAATAAACAATTATTATTTTATTATTAAATTTCATAAATTTCATAAATGAAATAAATTTCATTTTGCCAGATATTTACCTATTATTTATATTAAATAAAAAAAAAAATTCAAAATATTACTGCTTTTGCTGTATTTTGGATCAAATAAATGCAGGCTTGGCTGGTAGACGACTTTTTTTTTTTTAAATATTAAAAATATTACTGTTTAATATATGACTGGTAGTGTACATATATCACTTTTTACACTGAAAAACATTTGGTGTAGGATTTATTTTAAAAATGATTTTTTACTCAGAATTTTTACTTCACAAATAATTAGAAAGAAACATACTGAAAATTAAATGAAATTACATTTTTAAGTCAAAAGACTGAACATTCTCAAAACAGCATTTTGAGAAAAGCATAAGTAAAAAGTACTCTAAAAATATTTACAATAAAAATCTGAATTATTTCTACAGTATTTTTCAGAAAATGAGTTGCACCATTTAGAGAAAAAACAGAAAACAAAAACAAACAAACAGAAAAGTTGCATCAGTTTGTAAATCAGATTTATTATTATATATAAAAATAATGTAAAATACCAGTAAATTAAAGTACAAAACTAAATTCTATAATGTATTTCATACTCCTCAATACATACTTGAAATCTAATGGTATTCTGAAAAGAACAGGGATGAAATATAATGTAATAAATTTAAAACAAGCAAACATTATGTTCTGTAAACGTTAGTTTTTGGTTCCCAGAACATTCCCGTAATGTCTCCAAGAACGTTCCCTGTTGGTTAGCCAGGAAAGTTTTCTTAATCTAAATAGAGGTTAGGGGAACATTCTGGTAACCTATTGGGAATGTTACGGGAACGTTCTCTCTAGGTTATAAAAAATAAAACTTCAAAATAACCTGCAGGGAACATTTTGGGAACGTTCTTTATAGGTTATAAGAGAACCTACAGGGAATGTTCCTAGAACGTTCTCCTTTCTCACAAATAACCAAATGGGAACCATATGGGAACGTTAGGGGAACGTTCTGTGTTTGCTGGGATATAACATAAAATATAACAAATTTAAAGCTGAAGTAAAACTACCAGCATTTGGAAAATACTATACAAATAAATTTGCGCACATGTAACAAATGCTTGATGCTTTTTGCGTTATATAAGATGCTTCGGAATGCACAAAATACACCCAAATACATGTGAATTTTAATGTTCAGTTTTAGGCAGTGGTTCAAATGTTGTTCACATCATCTGTGTCATTTACTCACTTACCGACGTGTAGCTGCACGGGATCAGACAGCAGCTGCTGTGTGTCTGTTTGGACTTTACATCGAGCGGCTCCCATATCAACACCCACAGAGACAGGCAGAATGAACCAGGACTCCAGCGAATCCACTCGCTTCACATCCAGCTCCAGTCCGTCCAACAGCACGCTGAACGTCACCGGCGGAGACCCACGCACCGAACCACAGCTGATGTTGGCCGTCAGGCTGGAGCCGTTTGAGAAGACTGTGAACGACAATGTGGGTGCTGAGATGTGCTCTGAAAAACAGAAAACAAAACAGTTTGCAATCAGGTTTCTATTCTCAAATAGGATATTCATATTCAGTAAAAATACATGCATAGAATTTGGTTGGATGCCAAAAGTGTTTAATTTTCAGAAACAAATCTGAAATAAAATGATAAACATTATATGGAAACTGAACTAAAACAAATTAAACTAGATAAAAAAGTTAGTCAAGACAAACTAGGTTGGCTTGAGAAAGCTTGGCTAAAAGTTTAAAGAAGTTTTGAGAGCTTTAAGCAGTTTGATTAGTTTTTAACGTTTAAAGATAGAAAAAGTTTTAAGTTTGACAGTTTTCAGTCTGAAATAGTTTGAAGTTTAAAGTAGTTTTAAGGCTTAAACTGCTAGGGTACCCGGGGGTGGTTGCCATGCGGTTGCTAGGGTACCTGGGATGGTTGCTAGGGTGTTGCTATGCTGTTGCTAGGGTACCCAAGTCAGTTGCTATGGTGTTGCTATTCAGTTGCTAGGGTACCCAGGGCGGTTGCTAGGGTACCCAGGATGGTTGCTAAGGTGTTGCTATGCGGTTGCTAGGGTACCCAGGATGGTTGCTAGGGTGTCACTATGTGGTTGCTAGGGTACCTGGGATGGTTGCTAGGGTATTTGTATGCGGTTTCTAGGGTACCCAGGATGGTTGCTAGGGTGTTGCTATGCGGTTGCTAGGGTACCCAGGGTGGTTGCTAGGGTATTGCTATGTGGTTGCTAAGGTACCCGGGACGATTGCTAGGATGTTGCTATGCAGTTGCTAGGGTACCCGGGATGGTTGCTAGGGTGTTACTAGCATGATGCTCCAAAAAATAGAAAACAGGCATTGAAAATCAGTACAAAACAGTTTGCAATCAGGTTTCTATTCTCAAATAGGATATTCATATTCAGTAAAAATACATGCATAGAATTTGGTTGGATGCTAAAAGTGTTTAAATTTCAGAAACAAATCTGAAATAAAATGATAAACATTACATGAAAACTGAACTAAATCAAATCAAATAAATCAAAATATTAATATAAAAAAATCAAGAAAAATGACAAATACATAAAATTACTAAAAATGTAACTAAAAAGTGAAATTAAATATAAATATTAAATGAAAAACCTAAACTAAACTGCTAATTGGAAATAAATAAAAAGAAATAAAACTGAAATGAAATAAATAGTAATATAAAAAACACACAAAACCTAATAAAAACAACAAAATCACACAACAAAATTACTAAAAACGAACTAAAAACTAAAATGGAATAAAAATGTTAGATGAAAAACAAAACAAAAATGAGAGATGTCGTTTTGAAGCACTGAAATTAATAACTGGACTTAAATAAAAGCTAAAACGGAAAAATAAATTAAACCTTCATAGAAATACTTAAAACAAAACTGCAGTTGAGGTCAAAAGTTTACATCCCCTTTTCAGAATCTGCTAAATGTTACTTATTTTAGCAAAATAAGAGGGATCATACAAAATGCATGGTAGTGTTTATTTAGTGCTGACCTGAATAAGATATTTCACCTAAAAGATGTTTACATATAGCCCACAAGAGAAAATAATAGTTGATAATGGTTCAAAAGTTTACATCCCCTTGATTCTTAATACTGTGTTGTTTCCTGAATGATCCACAGCTGTGTTTTTTTGTTTAGTGATAGTTGTTCATGAGTCTCTTGTTTGTCCTCAACAGTTCAACTGTCTGCTGTTCTTCAGAAAAATCCATTCTTTGGTTTTCCAGCATTTTTGTGTATTTGAACCCTTTCCAACAATGACTGTATGGTTTTGAGATCCATCTTTTCACACTGAGGACAACTGAGGGACTCATATGCAACTATTACAGAAGGTTCAAACACTCACTGATGCTCCAGAAGGAAACACAATGCATTAAGAGCCGGGGGTGAAAACTTTTGAAATTTGAAGATCAGGGTAAATTTATTTTGTCTTCTGGGAAACATGTAAGTATCTTTTGTAGATTTTAAAGGGCAGTACTTCATGAAAAAAATATGATATTTAGGCAAAATAAGAAAAATTTACACATCTCCATTCTGTTCAAAAGTTTTCACCCCCGGCTCTTAATGCATGGTTTTTCCTTCTGGAGCATCAGTGAGTGTTTGAACCTTCTGTAATAGTTGCATATGAGTCCCTCAGTTGTCCTCAGTGTGAAAAGATGGATCTCTAAATCATACAGTCATTGTGGGAAAGGGTTCAAATACACAAAAATGCTGGAAAACCAAATAATTTGTGGGACCTGAAGGATTTTTCTGAAGAACAGCAGACAGTTTAACTGTTCAGGACAAACAAGAGACTCATGAACAACTATCACTAAACAAAAAAACACAGCTCTATATGAAGATGAGTGTAAAATAAGATTAACTGAGAAAGCAGAGTGTCGTTTTTTGAAATGCAGAAGTGAGAAATGTTAAATTTGTTACTTTTCACAATGATGTGGTGGTTTCGGCTGCTGGAGAATCTGGGGTTGATGGTCATCTGGTTTTGAGCTGTGCAGGAGTATATCCCAGCATGCACTTCACTCGCAACGTCCACCGTGAGAGTGTCTCTGGAGAGGCTGTAGAGCTCTGATGAGGAGTTCACTTCCTGTTTGTTATGGTACCATATGAAGGACAAATGCGTCCCCTTCCTGACGAGACAACGCAGGACCAGCCTCTGTCCTTCATAGACGATCGGTGGAGCGGGAACTGATGTCAAACTGGCTCCTACGACAGGAACTGACATCCACAACGAAACATGATCACTAGAACATTTAAAAACACTTTGAAAAAATTGTTTTATATATATATATATATATATATATATATATATATATATATATAATAAAATTAAAACTGAACTAAAATTTTATTAAAACAAATTAAACCTAATGTAGTAACATTTACAAATTAAAAGATAAAAAGCACATAACAACATCAAGAAAAATTCAAGTAAAATCTAAAATAAAGCATAATGAAAATTAGAAATGTTGCTATAGCAACTAACTGAAATAAGTTGTATATGCACAAAAATTACTAACTAGAAATAAATAAAAACTAAAAGTCAAATAAAAAATTTAATTAAACCTAAATAAAACACAAAAAAGACATACATGCAAAGCACATATATTACTAAAAATTAATTTAAAAAAATTTGATTAAAAACTTTAGACAAAAATGTAAAATTTTCCTTGGTAACTTAAAATTACTATGTCAAAATAAATAAAAAGTAAAATTGAACTAAAATATAATATTAATAATAGTTAAATTAAATTAATATTTAAAAATATATAATATAATATAAAAACACCATATTTATGATTAATCTCTTTTTATATAATTTAACTTGAATTACTAAACTAACTAAAACTTAAAACATAGACTAAGACATATTTAAATAACAATTAAATTAAATTAAAATTAACAAAAACACACGAATAAATTGCTAAAAAAAAAATCTAAATTCGAATAAAATATAAAAATTAAATAAAGTTAGTTGCCTTAGCATTTAACTAAAATTTGTTTACTTTAAAGGTTAAAGAAGGTTAAAAACACACCATAAAATATAGTTTTATTACTTAAAAATACTGAAATAATATTAATATTTATAACAATAATAATTAAATTAACACAACCAAATTTAACAAAAAAATTGGAACAATTAAATAAAATATAAATATTAAATAAAGTTAGTTGCCTTAGAATTGAACTAGAATATGTTTACTTTAAAGGTTAAAGAAGGTTAAAAACACACCATAAAATATAGTTTTATTACCTAAAAATACTGAAATAATATTAATAGTAATAAATATTTAAAAATAATAATGATTTGAATAAATAAAATAACTAAAGCTTAAAAACACAACATAAATTATAGT
The DNA here is from genome assembly GCF_049309525.1 of Garra rufa. Lineage (NCBI taxonomy): Eukaryota > Metazoa > Chordata > Actinopteri > Cypriniformes > Cyprinidae > Garra > Garra rufa. Next base: position 1,776,292 of record NC_133380.1, on the reverse strand, counting down.
TTTATTACTTAAAAATACTAAAATAATATTAATATTTATAACAATAATAATTAAATTAACAAAACCAAATTTAACAAAAAAAATTGAAAATATAAATATTAGATAAAGTTAGTTGCCTTAGCATTTAAAAACGACTAACTTAAATTAAAACCTAAATAGTAATATTAAAAAGTAAAAAAGTAATAAAAAAAGGCACATAACTGAATTGTTAAAAATTAAAATGAAATCTGAAAATGTAAAAGAAAGGTTCATTCAAAATAATAAAAACTATGATTATATATAAATAATTAAAGTGACACATTGCAGTAACTGAGACATGAGTTGAGCACAGATGTGATTTACTCACTCACTGCGTGGAAGTGGATGGTGTTGCTGGTTTGACCTCCAGCTGTCAGTCTGCAGTAGTACTTGCCCTCTGACCCCTCTGTGACCTGCAGGCTGAAGCTGACCTTGACCTTGTTTTCTGCTGCGATAAGTTCCCCTGCGTCCTTCCGGAGCTCATAGGACAGAGGTGAAGACCAGCCTGGAACCGCACACTCAAACTGGACTTCAGATCTCACGTAGGCCTCGCTGGGGCCAGACAGAACCGGTTTCAGACGCGAACCACCTGCATAGACATAAACCCGACTTTAGAAAAAACCCGACTGAATTCCCGCATCTCGCCAGACGATGGCGCCCGCAGCTGAATCATCCATCCGTTCGCTCGTCCACTGCGTAATACAGCATACAACACGGGTACAAATTTGTTGTAAATTGATTATTAAATTGTTTAACCAGGGTTTATATGTAAACTCCTTGACATAGTTCAAGATAAATCCTTTAATCTTACTACTCGAACTGTCCGTTTTAAATGATTGTTAAACAGTAAGCAATACTATGCAAAAGCGGCAGTCCTTCCTCGTTTTCACTCACTCCTTCAAGTGGACTGAATGAGTGGACTAATGTAGGGAATAGTGAATAGGGTATAGGGGGCGATTTCGGATACAGCCTATGGCTCTGAATCATGCTAGCTACATGCTAGTAACTTGTTAATCATGCTAACAACATGATAGTAAAATGGCAATCATACTTGAATCATGCTAGTAACATGCAAGTAACCATGTTAGAAACATGTTAAAGACATGCTAGTAACATGCTAATAATTATAACAACATGCTAATCATGCTAACATCATGCTAGTAACATGCTAATCATACTAGAATAATGTAAGCAACATGCTAGTAACTTGCTAATAATGCTAACAACATGCTAATCATTATAACATCATGCTAGTAACTTGCTAATCATGCTAGAAACATGTTAGCAACATGTTAAAATGTTAATCATGTTAAAATTATGCTAACAGCATGCTAGTAACTTGTTAATCATGTTAGCAACATGCTAGTAACATGTTAATCATGCTAACAATATGTTAGTAACATGCTTATCATGATAGCAATATGCTAGTAACATGCTAGTAACATGCTTATCATGCTAGCAAAATGCTAGTTAGCAATATGCTAGTAAAATGCTAGTAACATGTTAATCATGTTAGCAGCATGTTAGTAACATGATAATCATGCTACCAACATGCTAGTAACATGTTAATCATGCTAGCAATATGCTAGTAACATGCTAGTAACATGCTTATCATGCTAGCAAAAATGCTAGTAACATGCTAGTAACATGCTTATCATGCTAGCAATATGCTAGTAACATGGTATTAACTTGTTAATCATGTTAGCAACATTCTAGTAACATGTTAATCATGCTAGCAGTATGTTAGTAACATGCTAATCATGCTATAAATATGCTAGTAACTTGCTAATCATGCTACCAACATGCTAGTAACATGTTAATCATGCTAGCAATATGCTAGTAACATGCTAATCATGCTAACAACATGCTAGTAACATGCTAGTTATGTTGATCATGCTAGAAACATGCTAAAATCATGCTAGTAACTTGCTAATAATGGTAGCAACATGCTGGGAACATGCTAAATCATGCTAGAAACATGACAATTCATGTTAAATCATGGTAGTGACATGTTAATTCACATTAAAACATGCTGGCAACATGCTAATTAATGCTAAATAATGCTAGCAACATGGTTAAACTATGCTAAATCATGCAAGCAGCTTGGTAAACCATCTTAAATTATGGTAACAACATGCTGATTAATGCTAGAAACATGCATGTTCACACTCTGTCCCAAACTTCAATTCCAACAATGATTTATTAGTAAGTATGCACAGGATGAGTGAAATACATGTAAATAATAAATAGAAGTACCGATTTCTGTCACAAGTCCCAACAAAACTGAAAAACAAAAGGAGAATCCAGTAAATACACAGTAAGTGACGTTTACTGTAAACTTCATGAGTAAGTGAAATGTTTCATTTATGGTTTCTGTGGTAAATATATGTATCAGAAACTCACCCCAGAGTGACTTGAGGAGGAAACAGAGACTTCCGGCCATCATACAGGCCTTCACTCGACTACTGATCATGAGAGTGTGTGTGTGTGTGTGTGTGTGTGTGTGTGTGTGTGTGTGTGTGTGTGTGTGTGTGTGTGAGACAGAGATATCAGTAGATCGTTCTAGTCGTGTGTTCATCAGAGATAATAAGCTGCATCTCTGTCGCTGAAGCAACAAGAGACACTTTTCCACAATTAAACACAGTGTTAACTAAAGCCATAATAGTTTCATTACTTGAAAATACAGAACTAAAATAAGTGAATTGTTTCATTTCAGGCAAGGCAATATTTCTCATTTTCATTTAATTTAAATAGTACTAAAATAACTAAATCTAAAACTAGATATATTTAAAAAAAATAATAATACATTGCAAAAATAATAAAAAGATTTTCATTTTCTAGTATAAATATCTAAAAATTCTTGAATCAGGATGCATTTACCTGACAAGTAAAATGACTTAAAATACTATGCTATGTCTATTTTTCAGAATAAATAATCTAAATTTTGTTAGTTTTGGTCTAAAGCAATCAAAAATATCTGCCAATGGGGTAAGAAAAATAATCTTGTTTAGCCTTTGAATTAAGATTATTTTTCTCACTCCAGTGGTGGATATTTTTGATTGCTTTACACCAAAACTAACAAAATTTAGATTATTTATTCTGATAAATAGACATAGTATTTTAAGTCATTTTACTTGTCAAGTAAATGCATCCTGATTCAAGGTTTTTTTTTTTTTTTTTTTTTTTAGATATTTATACTTAAACACAAAACAAAAATACTAAGAAAATCATTTTTTTGCAGTTTAATATTAATTACTTTGACAAAAACACAACTAAAATTACTTGATATGTCTAGTTTTCTGAATGAATAATCTAAATTGTGTTAGTTTTTGCAAGCAAAAATATCTACCAATGGGGCAAGAAAATGGGGCCTTTGAATTAAGATTAATTTTTTTACTTCAGTGGTGGATATTTTTGATTGCTTTAGGCAAAAACTAACAAAATTTAGATTATTTATTCAGAAAACTAGACATAATATTTTAAGTCAATTTACTTGTGAATTAAATGCATCCTGATTCAATAATGTTTAGATATTTATACTAGAACACAAGACGAAAAAAACTAAGAAAATAAGTTTTTGCAGTTTAATATTAATTACATAGACAAAAATGCTACAAAAATCACTGAGACTGTAATTAAAATGAAAACAAAAAATTATAAAATAAAATATAAAATATTAACAAACACTAAAATAGTACATCAGTGATACTAATATAACACTTTATTGAGAGAATATATTAAACAATACACTTAAATGCACACACTAAAGTGTAACAAAATTATAATATTATGTGTGAATAATACTGACCAGGAGCTTTGAAATTTAAAGACACTTAAAGTACCACATGAATTGCAAAAATAATGCTTCCACAAGCATCACAGAGTACAAACATACTTTCCAGTACTGATGCAGTATGTTGATATTTAAGGCCCGAGAACAGTGAATATATAACATCTCCACAAAAAAAATACTGCATAACGATAACAACAAAAATCACTTTCAGAGCAATTACTTTCCATCTGATATAAACAAACAAAACTTTGGTAATGAAAAGCACGGTTATAATAAAAAGAACATAACTATAGGAAAATCTGGAATCTGAGGGTGCAAAAAAAATCAAAATATTGAGAAAATCGCCTTTAAAATTTCCAAATGAAGTTCTTAGCAATGCATATTACTAATCAAAAATTAAGTATTGATATATTTACTGTAGAAAATTTACAAAATACCTTCATGGAACATGATCTGTATTTAATATCCTAATGAATCTTGTCATAAAAGAATAATTGACAATTTTGACCCATGCAATGTATTGTTGCTATTGCTACAAATATACCCGTGCTACTTAAGACTGGCTTTGTGGTCACAAATATAGTTAACATTACTGGTTTAAACAGGCCTTTACACATTGAACTGACATTTGGGTGAACTTTGACCTGATATAATAAACTCAGAGGTCAAAGGTCAAGAGTACAGAAAATAAAGCTCTGAATAAAATGAAATCAGTGCAAATATTGCCTCTTCCTCAACTTTAAAAGACTCAGATCATACATCTGGACAATTGAATTTATTTTCCCTTTGATGTCCATTTATAGTTTTTGATGACACTTATAAACACACAAACCATTCTTTGCTTGAGTAGCTTCAGATCAAGTCGGTGCAGTTTGGTTTCTTTCTGTTTTTAAACAAAGAGGATGTTTCTAGATAGCTGTTTGTTTTAGTTTTATCATATTGATTTGACATGATGTTAGCGTATCCTCTGCTGTCGCCTCATGATGGTCGAGTGCTGCTTCACCAGGAAACGTTTATCAGAGCTGCACTGTAGAGAAAATACAGACAAAAATATAGGAATGTCACAGAATGGTAAACATTATTAATATCTGTAATCTGTAAAAAGCTAATTGTTGAGTCAACTTAAAATAATTAGTTAGCTGCCTTTTAAGTGACTTTAAGTTCAGTCAACTCCAAAAAGTTAAGTTGTACTAAGTGACATTTGAATTGATATTTGAGTTGATTCAACTTAAAATTTTAAAGCAGTCAGGTACAATCATAGCTTTTAAGTTTAACAAACTAAATTTTTTTAGTCAACTCAAATATCTAAGTTGTCACTTAGTACAACATTTCAAGTTGTACAAAATTTCAAGACTAAACTTGAGTTGACTGAACTTAAAAGTTTAAGGCAGTACAGTAGCAAATTATTTTAAGTTGACTCAACAAATTGTGCTTTTTTTACAGTGTAAAAAATGCTCAGTCATAAAAATGGGACGGGACATGTTGCAAGTGTAGTCTGAAATTGCATGCATTACTTGTATTTTCTTTATTCGTATGTCACTTTGCATAAATGACTCTGCTAAAGGAATGCAATTAATGAAAGTCTTTGACTTCTGCTCAGTTCAAATCACACTCACCATCACCAACATGTCCTTCAGTCTCTCGATGGCTTTGCGATTCGCTCGTCCCCGAGACACGTACGACGTCAGTATGACGCTAAAACAGAAGTATTATGGCATTATTGTAATATCATCAAATATACTATGTTGTTAATATTTTGCATTAGATTATTTTTACATTATTTTTATATTTTAATTTAAATTAAAGTTTGTTTTCGTAATTTTTATTATTTTTTAATTCTTATATAATATTTTTGTTTTAGTTTATTTAATTTTACACTGGAATTTTTATTTTTTTTCCCACTTAAAGTAAGTGGTTGTGCTGCCTTAAAATTTTAAGCTTGAAATATTAAACTTGGATATTTGAGTTAACTAAACTTAAATGTTTTATATAATGGCAGAACAACACTTACTTTAAGTGGGAAAAAAACATTTTTGTTTTTTACAGTGTAGTTATTGTAGTACTTCAACTTAAACTAAACTAATTTAAAAATGTTATCTACAAGTTTAAGTTATTTTATATTATTTTATTATTTTATTATATTTCAGTTCATGTTTAAATGTTTTCAATGTTTTTATTCACAATAATAACCCTGATTTAATCACACCTGTTTAGGATTAACATTTTTGTAATTTTGTTGTTTGTTTTTGTAATTTTTATTATTTTTAAATTCTTATATAGTGTTTATTTTTTAGGTTTATTCAATTTTACACTGAAAATTTTCTTTTTTTTCCCACTTAAAGTAAGTGCCTTAAAATTTTAAATTGAGTAAACTTGAAATATTAAGTTGTACTAAGCAACAACTAGGATATTTGAGTAGACTAAACTTAATTTTTTTATATAATGGCAGAACACTTACTTTAAGTGGGATTTTTTTTACAGTGTTGTTTTTGTAGTACAATTTGAAACAACATTTTATAAAAAAAGTTATCTACAAGTTTTTTTTTATATTTTATTAGATTTCATGTTTATGTGTTTTTAATGTTTTTATTCACAATAATAACCCTGATTTAATCACACCTGCTTAAGATTAACATTTTAGTAATTTTGTTGTTTGTTTTTGTAATTTTCATAATTTTAAAATTCTTATATAATGTTTATGTTTTAGTTTATTTAATTTTACACTGGAAATTTTTTTTTTTTTACTTTTAAAGTAAGTGGTCTTGCTGCCTTAAAGCAAGTTAAGCCTGTTAAGCTTAGTCAACTTGAAATATTAAACTGTACTATGCAATAACTTGGATATTTGAGTTGACTAAACTTAAATTTTTATGGCACTTACTTTAAGTGGGAAAAACATTTTTGTTCTTTATAGTGTAGTTATTGCAGTACTTCAACTTAAACTAAACAAAATTTTAAAATGTTATCGACAAGTCTAAGATTTTTAAATATTTTATTAGATTTCTGGTTTAAATGTTTTTTATGTTTTTATTCACAATAATAACCCTGATTTAACCACACCTGCTTAGGATTCGACATTAGAAATACATAAACACACACTTACACTTCGGCCAGTATGAGAGCGAAAGCGAAGGCCTCAGATGAGATGTAGCTGATGCTATTCCTGACCGGATCGGGAAGCGTGTTTATACACTTACTGGTCACATTAAACACGGCTCTGTTACCTTCAAACGGTCCACAATCAACCAAAACAAACCTTAGAAAAGAACATGATAAGATTTATAAATGTGTGAAAAAACACGGTCACATAACACAAGTAACTGCAGTGTAAATATTTAGAGAGTAGGTGTTTAATGTCTAATTTTCTTTTACTAAGGCAGCACAGGTGAATAGGGTAATAATATTAGCAAATACATTTCCCCAGTTGATTAATGACAGTATATTAAGATATTTTATATTTTTACTTTTCAAGGCATCTGGCATTGTCTAACTAAATATGCATTCATCTGCATTTCCAGAAAATAATTCTGAATATTGAACAAAGCCAGATTAAAAATTAATGCTTGATTTTGTTGACATATTAGACTTAAAGGTTTTTACAGTAGGGATTTTGAATTTCTCTTTTTATAACTTAATAAATCTAAAAAAATAATATGAAAGATACAGAAAAAATAAAATTTCATCATGTTTTTAGGAATAAAAACTCAGGTGAATGATATATGAACAAACCCTTCTGTAAAAACTTTCAGAATATAGATATAAATAAGTTTGCTAAGTTTGGTGTATGTAAGTGCTGCTGAAGTGGAGAAAAAACTAATTTTAAGAAAACAACTTTAAGCGATTTAGATATGTAAATATGTATTGTAAGTGAACTCAGATGCAAATAGATAAAGTGTAATTAATTAATTAAACAGTTAAATTTGTACTTTGGATGTTTTCTTTCTACTATTTAAAAAAAGACAAGTTAAATCAGAAAATACTGTCAAAAGCAAGAAAACAAATTCACAATATTTTTAGGAATAAAATGTTATATACATCAGTGTGAATAATCTATGAACAAACCCTACAGTAAAATCTTTCAGAATATAGAGAGTAATAAAACTGCTAAGTTTGGTGTATGTAAGTGCTGCTGAAGTGGAGAAAAAACTAATTCTGAGAAAACAACTTTAAGCGATTTAGACATGTAAATATGTATTGTAACTGAAATCAGATGCAAATAGATAAAGTGTAATTAATTAAATGGTTAAATGTGTAATTTGGATGCTTTCTTTCTACTAGTTTGAAAAAAAGAGAAAATAAGTTAAATGAGAAAATACTTTCAAGTGCAAAAATAAACAAAAATTCACCATATTTTTAGGAATAAAATGTTATATACATCAGTGTGAATGAAATATGAACAAACCCCTCAGTAAAAACCTTCAAAATATAGAGAGGAATAAAACCGCTAAGTTTGTTGTATGTAAGAACCGCTGAAGTGGAGAAAATTTTGAGAAAATGACTTTAAGCGATTTAGATATGTAAATATGTATTGTAAGTGAACTCAGACGCAAATAAATAAAGTGTAATAAATGAAACAGTTAAATGTGTATTTTGGATGTATTCTTTCTACTATTTGAAAAAAAAAAGTTAAATCAGAAAATACTGTCAAAAGCAAGAAAACATTTTCACCATATTTTTAGGAATAAAATGTTATATAAATCAGTGTGAATGATATATGTACAAACCCTTCAGTAAAAACCTTCAGAACACAGAGAGGAATAAAACTGCTAAGTTTGGTGTACGTAAGTGCTGCTGAAGTGGAGAAAAAACTCATTTTATGAAAACGACCTAATCGACTTAGATATGTAGATATGTATTGTTAGACAAGTTAAATGAGAAAATACTGTCAAGTGCAAAAATAAACAAAAATTCTCAATATTTTCAGGAATAAAATGTTGTGTGAATGAAATACGAACAAACAACTTAGTAAAATCCTTGAGAATATAGATTAAAGTGTAACATTTGGTGTATGTAAGTGCTGCTGAAATCTACAGATGCAAATAGATAAAGTCCCATGAATTAAATGCTTGAAAGTGTATTTGGGATGTTTTCTTCCCACTAGTCCGAAGCAAAATAGATAAATCAGCATTGACTCGTACCTGTTGATATTGACAACTAATGTGACTACAGCCATGAAGAGACCCAACAACAGCATGAAATGGAAGAGCACAGATGAACTGGCGATCCGGAACATTCTCTGAGCTGGAACACAACACCGCATCACTGTGAACTGATAAACAGAGAAATTATATTATTACAATAGCTATTTTTACTTTAAAACATTATTTTTCTAGGGTAGTTTTTTTTTTTTTTTTGACAAAAAAAGTGAATCAAACATCAAACCTTTTTGATGTAGAAGAGGAAAAACAGCCTGATGGTGCTGATGGCTGGCAGTAGAGGGCAGTAAAACACGCCGACCCACATGACCGTCTGACTGTTGACCAGATCCAGAACGTTTAAGGAGATCTCGAACTGTTTCTTGCCTAATAACTGCGCCAGCTTCGAGGTTGGAAACTTCTCCACCAATAACCTACGATCAGATGCAGTCATTAGCTAAAGCAGAGTCTCCCAAAACTGGTGTCCTGGAGTTGCAGATAATTAAATGATTAAAAATGTAAAAATGCAACGCCAAAAAGGGGATTTACAATTAGCAACGATGTACTTAATGCTAAAGGAACATGTCAATTTAAATTTTTGAGATCCAAGGAATATTATATGTCAATGCTTTTGCATTTGCTCGCAAAAATTCAGCTTTTTCCAATGAGTATTCGCTCACAAGAGAAAAGTTGTGTTCACAAAACTTTTGCGCTCAACCAGAAAACGTTGAGTTCTCCAGCAAAACCAATGTCTTCTATAAATGTTGAGTTTTGTGAAAACTTGGTGCATTAGCTTGGTGCATTAGAACACTTTTGCGTTCTACTAATAAAACTTTGCATTCACTAACAAAACATTTGCGTTCACGTGCAAAACATTGGGTTTGTTTACAAAACTTTTTTTTGTTCTGCCAAAAAACTTTGCATTTGTTTGAAAAACGTTTGCGTTTCAAAACAGAACACTTAAAAAATACTTAAAAAACACTTTAAAAAAAGTGTTAAGTTGCATGTCACCCCTAGTAAAAAATTTATAGATTTAAAATACATTTATTTCATACTAAGTATAGTTCTAATCTACACTGCAAAAAATGCTTTTCTAACTTTTGTCTTGTTTCCAGCCAAAATACTTAAAAATTCTTAAATTAAGAAGGATTTTCTAGACGAGTAAAAATTATTGTCTTGTTATTGGTATTGTCTTACCCCATTGGCAGATTATTTTGCTTGTTTCAAGCAAAAAACACATCTAACTTTGACTTGTTTTTTTCTGAAAACAAGACAATAATTTTTACTTGTTTAGAAAATCCTTCTTGATTTAAGAATTTTTAGGTTTTTTGGCTGGAAACAAGACAAAAAAAATCTAAGTAAGAAAAAAAGAAAGAATGAAAATGTACTGACTCCAAACTTTTGAACATTAGTGTATATTATTAGAAAACCTTTCTATTTTGAATAAACGCTGCTCTTTTTAACTTTTTTTGACCAAAAAATCCTGAAAAAAAAAATCACAGGTTCCTGTTTTCAACACTGATAATAAATCAGCATATTAAAATGATTTCTGAAGGATCATGTGACACTGAAGACTGGAGTAATGATGCTGAAAATACAGCTTTGCATCACAGAAATAAATTACATTTGAAAATATATTCACGTAGAAAACAGTTATTTTAAATTGAAATAATATTTCACAATATTACATTTTTTTTTCTGTATTTTTGATCAAATAAATACAGCCCTAATGAGCATAAGAAACATCTTTAAAAACTATTCACTGCAAAAAATGCTTTTCTTACTTAGATATTTTGTCTAGTTTCCAGCCAAAATATCAAAAAATTTAGTTAAAATAATGATTTTCTTGTTTTCATAAAAAACAAGTCACAATTAAGTGAGTTTTTGCAAAATATCTGCCAATGGGGTAAGAAAAACAGAAAATTTCAAACAGAAAACAATTTAATTTTCTTAACCCATTGGCAGATTATTTCTACAAAATCCTTCTTGATTTAGGAATTTTTAGATATTTTGGCTGGAAACAAGACCAAAAAATCTAAGTAAGAAAAGCATTTTTTGCAGTGTATTAACATATTCATCGACATATCGTTCAAGACTTACTGATAAAAAAATCTAATTCAAATGTATTTGACTTAGAGATATGTCTTCTTGTGCAAATATTTTTAATATTAAGCCTAAAATGTGTTTTAATGTCACTATTGATGAGGATTGCATGAACTTTGAACAATATTGGTCTTTAAATGTAAGATAATTAAAGTGTACCTAAAAGTATACTTGCAATAGTTCCACTTCAGCACAGTCAAATATACTTAAGTGTATCTTTAGTTGGACTTCAGCACTACTTTTGCACAATTAAAGTGCATTAAGCACAAATGAGTTTGAGTACACTGCAAAAAATTATTTTCTTATTTAGAGTTTTTGTCTTGTTCCCTGCCAAAATATCTTAAAATTCTTAAATCAAGAAGGATTTTCTAGACGAGTAAAAATAATTGTCTTGTTTTCAGAAAAACAAGTCAAAATTAAGCGTGTTTTTGCTTAAAACAAGCTAAATAATCTGCTAATGGGGTAAGAAAAATAATATTGTTTCCTGTTTGAAATTTGTTTTTGGTTTTTTTTGCTTACCCCATTGGCAGATTATTTTGATTGTTCTAAGCAAAAAAATCACTTAATTTTTAGTTTTTTTCTGAAAACAAGAAAATAATATTTACTCGTCTAGAAAATCCATCTTGATTTAGGAATTTTCAGATATTTTGGCTGGGAACAAGACAAAAAAATCTAAGTAAGAAAAGCATTTTTTGCAGTGTATTAACATATTCCCTGACATATCGCACAAGACTGATATAAAAATTATAATTAAAATTTATTTGGAGTACTTCTTGTGCAAAATTTTAATATTAAGCCTAAAATGTGTTTTAATATCAGTATTGATGAGGATTGCATGACCTTTGAATAATATTGGTCTTTAATTACAAAATAAATAAAGTGTACCTGAAGTATACTTGCAATAGTTGCAAAAGTGTATCTTTAGTTGGTCTTCAGCACTACTTTTGCACAATTAAAGTGCATTAAGCACCAGTTTTTATGAAGTACATAAACATGGGAACACATTAAATGGTTAAATAAGGTATAAATAACTCACATTCTTGGGTAGGCCACACAAAACGCATTGAAGAAGCACTCCAGGAGGTTAAAGATGGTGAGTTTGTACATCTCCTTCCCAAACGTGTTTTCTTTGCACTGATTTAAACAGATAAACTTGTTAAAAAAGAACGTATTTGTTTCATGTTTTAGATGCAATAAAAACAGTCACAAATCAGAAAGACAACGGAGCTATAAAATGAATGTGGAGCTCTGATTTTGAATTACAGACCTTGGTGTCTATTGTTTTCTAGGAGAAACAACTTTTTACCTTCTGTTCTGAAGATGCTTGAGCTTCAATGAAGAAGAACAGATAGATGCCCAAAGATGCCAACTTTAGGAAAACACTCCTGCACATGTGGCAAATATGCACATTAGTTTAACAGCACAGGAACATGCAAATATACACATCAGAGGTCAAAGTGCATGAGCTGTCTGACCTGACCAGGGTGAGGTTGAGCTGGATGGTGAGCGAGTAATCTTCAAACTCAGAGACCTTACTGAAGACGTGCGGCAGTATATAGTTTACTGTCGTCATTGTGATCGGAGGAAGATACTCCAACATCAGACCCACAAGCCAATGATTCTCACCCTAAATAATGAAGACAGAGAGAGAGAACGATACACACACTGCCGCTTAAAAGTTTGGGATCAGTAAGACTTGTGATGCTTTTTATAAAGAAGTCTCTTATGCTCATCAAGGCTGCATTTATTTGATTAAAAACACAGAAAAAAACTGTAAAATTGCAAAATGTTATTACAATATAAAGTAATGGTTTTTATTTTGATATACATTAGACTATAATTTATTTCTGTGATTCAAAGCTGAATTTTCATCAGCCATTACTCCAGTCTTAAGTGTCACAATGCTTCAGAAATCACTCTAATACTCAAATACTGATTTATTATTCCAATTATCAATGTTGGAAAGAGTTGTGCTGCCAAATATTTTTTTAAAACAGCATTTATATAAAAGTAAATATTTTCTAACGATGTAAATCTGTTTTTTTATTTATTTAACACATTCTTGCTGAATACAAGTTTTTTTCTTTAAAAAAAAAGAAAGAATAAAAATGTACTGACCCCAAACTTTTGAACAGAAAACATGCTTCTATTTTAAATAAACGCTGGTCTTTTTTAACCTTTTTCTGATCAAAGAATCCTGAAAAAACAATATAACTTTTTTTAACAATATAAATCAGTATATTAGAATGATTTCTGAAGGATCATGTGACACTGAAGACTGCAGTAACGATGCTGAAAATTAAGCTTTGATCACAGAAATAAATTACATTTTAAAATATATTCACATAGAAAACAGTAATTTTAAATTGAAATAATATTTCACAATATTACAGTTTTTTCTGTATTTTTGATCAAATAAATGCAGCCCTAATGAGCGTAAGAGCGTAATGAGCGTAAGAAACATCTTTAAAAACCATTCACTGCAAAAAAATTTATTTAAGCTTTTTTTACTTAGATGTTTTGTCTTGTTTCCAGCCAAAATATCAAAAAAAAATTTAAATCAAGAAGGATTTTCTAGACGAGTAACAATTACTTTCTTGTTTTCAGAAAAAAACAAATCAAAATTAAGTGAGTTTTTGCTTAGAACAAGCTAAATAATCTGCCAATGGGGTAAGAATTTTTTTTTAATTATAAACAGAAAACCAGATTATTTTTCTTCCCCCATTGGCAGATTTTTTTTAGCTTGTTTCAAGAAAAAACACACTTACTTTTGACTTGTTTTTTTTCTGAAAACGACAATAATTTTCACTCATCTAGAAAATCCTTCTTGATTTAAGAATTTTTAGATGTTTTGGCTGGAAACAAGACAAAAAATTTAAGTAAGAAAAGCATTTTTTTTTTCAGTGATAAAGATCCTAAAATTTTAAGTGTCAGTGTATATATCTCATAATTCACGTATTGACCAAAACAATGTTCCTCATCAAGTAACTTGTAGTTCTTGTAGGGCTTCAAGTTCTTCAATCATTTTGCTTCATATTTGTACCTTATATTGTGACCACTGTATGGCGTAATATATCAGACTGAATGAGCTTCCCAGAAGAACCAGCACCACGAAGTTCAGAAGGACGCGCAGGAAAATGAGCTCAACCCAGTTTTTGAGCGATCGCTGCTGGACTCTCTGTTGAAACGTCTGCTCCTCTAGATCCATCTGGAGCAGAGGTCAGAGGTCAGAGGTCATGCATTGGGAACGACGTTTCTGTACCCTAACTGATCTATAAACTCTCTTTCCATAAGACTGACATGACTTCTCACCTTGAGTTCGTTCCTGACGAAGTTTTGTTTGAGTGACGCTGCTTGAGGATTCTGGATGCAGAAATCCCAGCCACAGAAAACCTTGTAGCTCAAGTTGGAACTGAAGCGATTTCCTGTGAGCCACGAGTGTTTGTAGCCGACCACCGTCCTGAAGAAAGCAGCACAACAGATATCAATGTAGACGCTACAGATGAGATGAGGAATGATGTGTGTATATAAATGTTCCAGTGGTGTAAAGTAACGAAGTAACTTTGTTACAGTACTTAAGTACTTTCGGGAGTATCTGTACGTTACTTGAGCTTTTATTTTCTCAGTCTACTTTTACTTTTACTCCGCTACGTTTCCTAATTAAAATGTATAATTTTGCTCCGATACATTTCCCGAAAGCATATTCGTTACTACAAAATAATCAGAAGTCAGGATCTCAGTCAGAATTGCGAGATGCAAACTCGCAGCTGTGAGAAAAAAGTTTTTTTTCTTAATTTTGCAAAACCGTATGAAAAAAATTATCTCACAAAAGTATTGCATTTGCATTGAAATTTAGTTTTTCATTTCACCTCTTTATTTCCATCACGAAAGTTTGTAAGCAAACACAAAATTTATAAACTCATAAGTCAGAATTGTGAATTTTATATCGCAATTCTGACTTTTTCTCTTGCAAATGTTAGTTTTTATCTCACAATTCTGACTTGTTTTCAGGATTTTTTTTTTCAGAATTACGTGATAAGAAACTCAATTCTGACTTTTTTTTCTCCGAATTGGGTGATATAAACTCGCAGTTGCGAGAAATAAACTCAGAATTCTGACTTTTTTTTTCTCTGAAATTGATGATATAAACTCGCAATTGTGAGAAATAATTTTCACAAATGCAAGTTTGTATTTCGCAATTGTTTTCTCACAATTATGAGTTTGCATCTCACAAATCTGACTTTTTTCTTCACGAATGCAAGTTTGCACCTCGCAATTATGACTTTTTTTCTCAGAAATGGATGATATAAACTCGCATTTGCGAAGATTTTTTTTGCATTTACTTGTACTTTTACTTTCAATACTTAAGTACAAAAAGTATTTTTTTTTTAAATCCTAAATGTAGAGGAGAGCGGGGTAAGTTGTCACACTGCTAGAAGCTAGAAGCTCTATCTCAAAAATGAAATAGCCACTTTGTGTGACTTCTTCTATAGTCAACCTCGTTCACATGTGGTCAAGACTGCTCTAATCTGAGGTGAGCACAATTTTTTTTATTTTTTGACCTAAAAAGTAAAAAAAAAATCACTTGAAATGTTCTACTTTTCTAAACTTTGTTAGGTATAGATGTTAAAAAGTATTATTTTGCACAAAATAGAGGAGACCGTAACGTGTCTTTTGATACTTTAGCTAACCTTGACATTTAGCCAACATTAGCATACCTGTCAGTTTGGGGCAAGTTGTCTCATTGACTTTGGGGCAAGTCATCACATGTGACAACTTGCCCCAGTACAAATGCATGCTCAAAAAACAAATGTGCCCATGATGCTTGCACCAGAATTGTGACTCTGAAGATGAGTGTGATTAATCAGATACAGGGCATCCGTTTTGTTCAGAGGTTAAACATATTAAGTTAAGCAAGTTATTTGCAGCATTCCATTCAGTAAATCAGTTTAGATAATCTAGTGTGACAATTTACCTGCCCATGGGGCATATTGTCACAAGTGCACATTCTCCATTCAACAGTCTACAACTCCGTAATGAGATAAGATATGAAAATGTAACGAATACATCATATGTGCCTGAGACTTCCTTCTTTCATTTGGCAAGACATTTATTACATTGTGATGTATGGTGCTCAGTAAAAGTGTGACAACTTACCCCGCTCTTAAGACTTTTACTCAAGTAATATTCTAAACGGTGACTTCAGCTTCTACCAAAGTCGTTTTCTGGTAAGATATCTGCACTTTTACTTACGTATGGCTTTCAGGTACTTTGTTCACCACTGGAATGTTTCCAGTTCTTTATGAAATGATGTATTTAAGTATTAGACGTTTAGCTGCTGATAGAGTCTATGGTTATAGCACAACTTAGTGGTCAAGAGCAGCAAATGCAGGTTACCACAAAAACTGCAAAAATGTATTAATAGCTGAATGATCTGACCTGCGGACCACCATGATGATGCTGAGGAAGAGGACAGAGAACATGCCGAGGAGAAAGAGGATGGAAGTGTTTAGACAATCTAAATCAAGAGACCCACGAGTGTAGAAACTATGAAACACGGGAGAGTTTTCAAGAACACCCTGAAAACACAAAGAGAACCGACCCACAGCAAGAGACACAGAGAAAGAGCATGCAGGATGTTAGAGACAGACACTCAATATTTACTTGGGAAAGATAAGACAGGAATCATGTTTACATGCATATGAAATGGATCCAAGTAAACATATAAATCGAAATGCCATCAACAATTAAACTGATAATACAGTTAAATCCTTCATTTGTATTTGTGCATGTTCAAACAAAAATAACAAGCAGAAACGGAATAAAAAACGGTTTTCTAACATTAATTCTATGGAAGCTAGTTTCCATCACAGAATACTAAAAAAAATCTAAAAGGTAATTGCAACTTTTTTTCTCCACAATTTGAAGTTTAAATCTCACAATTTTGACTTTTTGTTTCAGAATTGAATTATGTTTTTTTTCTGCCATGGGAGATTTTTTTTTTCAGATTTCTGACTTTACATTTCTGACTTGTTTCTGCCGTGGAATAAAAAAATAAAAAGCTAGCTGCAACTTTTTATCACCAGTTTCATCTCTCTTTTTTAATTTTTTTTTTATTTCTGCCATAATTTTAACTTTTTATCTCACAATTTTTACTTTTTCGGGATTTCTGAGCTTACATCTCGCAATTCTGTTTTTTGTTTTTTTAATAAATAAAGAATAAAAAAGGTAACTGCACATTTTTATCTGACAATTTTGACAATTTTTCATATTTTTAACTTTACATTGTACAATTTTTTTCTGCCATGGAACAAATTTTTTTTCCACATTTTTTCTCTGATTTCCTTTACATTTTGCAATTCTTGCCAAAATTGTTCTGATTTCTAACTTTACATCACAATTTTTTTTTCAATGGAACAAAAAATAAATAAAGTAATTGCGCTTTTTAATCTCACAATTTTGACTTTTTCAGGCTTTCCGAGCTTATATAATGCAATTCTTGCAATTTTTTTAATGGAATAAAAGAATAAAAAAGATAATGGCAACTTTTTATCTCACAATGACAATCTCTGATTTCTAAGTTTACATTGTACAATTTTTTTCTGCTAAGGAACAAAAAAAATTGCACATTTTTATCTCACAATTTTGACAGTTTTTCTCTGATTTCCTTTACAGTTTGCAATTCTTACCAAAACTTTTCTGAGTTCTAACGTCTCACAATTTTTTTCTGCTATGGAACAAAAAAATAAAGTAATTGCGCTTTTTAATCTAACAATTTTTTACTTTTTCTGGATTTCTGAGTTTACATCTCGAAATTCAGTTTTTTTTTTTTCATGGAATAAAAGAAAAATAAGTAACTGCGACTTTTTATCTGACAATTTTGACTATTTTTTTTCTGATTTCTAACTTTACATCTCACAATTTATTTCTGCTATGGAACAAACAAAAATTGCATATTTTTATCTCACAATTTTGACAGTTTTTCTCTGATTTCCTTTACAGTTTGCAATTCTTACCAAAACTGTTCTGAGTTCTAACGTCTCACAATTTTTTTCTGCTATGGAACAAAAAAAAATTAAGTAATCTCACAATTTTGACTTTTTCGGGCTTTCTGAGCTTATATCTTGCAATTCTTGCCATTTTTTTTCATGGAATAAAAGAATAAAAAAGTTGATTTGATTTCCTTTATATTTCACAATTCTTGCCAAAATTACCAAATTGTTGTTGTTTTTTTCCTGACATAAAATCAAAAAGTACAAAAAAAAGGTAATCGCAACTTTTTATCTCAGAATTCTGAGTTCATATCTCACAATTGCAAGAAAAAAGTCAGAATTGCATGATTTTTAAAATAAATGTATTTCATTCCTTGTCGGAAAAAAGCTTCAATATAAATGATTATATAATATTAAGTGAGTTTTCAATTATATTAAATGAGTTTATTAAATACTGAAACCTAAAAATGATGTGAGTGAACATGGTGAGTACGGACCATGATAAAAATGACTTACTGATCCAACAAAAAAGTCTTTGAATGAGTAGTTGTGGAATCCCAGAGATCCTAAAAGAATCAAATCATGTTTTTATTGGTCATCAGATCAGTGTCAGTTCATCATGTTTAACTCCTGACCCGTGGCCGCTCTCACCGTGAGTACTTGAGCTCTCTCTGAACACCAGCGTTGGCGTGAGCACCGATCCGGCGATGATGACGCAGTACAGCAGGTTCAGACACAGCAGGTAACGCAGGAACACAAAGTATGCCTTCACCCCGACCCCAAACTGACCTGTGAGGCAGATCAGATACGGTTAACCAGTCTGATCATCATACTCACCTACATACAGTATAACCAGTGTTGGGGAAAGTTACTTTTAAAAGTAATGCATTACAATATTGAGTTACTCCCTAAAAAAGTAACCAATTACGTTACTTAGTTACTTTTTACAGAAAGTAATGCGTTACGTTACTTTTGCGTTACTTTTTAAATCTGGGCAGGGCTTGCTTGTTTGTTTTTAATATAAAAAGTTCGATTTTTGTCAAATGTAAAAGCCTTTTAAACTAAAAGCCTCAGGCTTAGAGAAAAGTAAATTGCCGTCTGTACAGTAGACCACAGAAGAACAAATGTCAACTCTTTAGCTTTTATAAAGGAAAACAAATGTTAGATTATCTTGAGTCAATTTTGCTTATTAGTATGGATAAAATTGGTTAATAAAATGGGATTAAATACATAAAGGATATTTGTATTATTTAACATTTAATTATTGCAGGTTTGCATTGAATTTCAGTGTTTTTGTTCATTTTGAAGAACACTGTATTTGTTTTTTTAGTGAGTGAGATGAATTAATGCATGTTCACATTTATTCTAGAACTAAAGTAACATCTTACTCACAATTTCTCTCAACATGGGGACAGGAGAGCTTTTAATCAATAAATGAGGGAAAAAGTACCTGGTGTTACTTGTTTGAAAAAGTAACTCAGATATTTTCGTGTCAATTAAAAAGTAATGCGTTACTTTACTAGTTACTTGGAAAAAAGTAATATTATTACGTGACTTGCGTTACTTGTAATGCGTTTCCCCAACACTGCAGACTACACTCACAGTCAGTCACCTTCGATCTTGTGGAGAGTGTGACTCCAGGGCAAGAGTCCTGATATAGCTCCGCCCAGATGCTCCTTTAAGCGCCGCCTTGTAATCTGCTGGCTCCGCCTCCACGAGTCCCAGGAGCCAATGCTGCGTCTCTGTAGGTGCTGCCGGTCTCTAATTGGCACAAACTGATTGGTCAAATCTCTGAAACAGTACTAGACAGTATTTTTATTTTTATCCCTCAGCGATTTATTTGTTTTCATACTACTTCAAATTTGAATGAAGCTACAAACTCCATCATAATGCACAATGTGAACATCTAACATGTATTTAGAGCTGCAGCTGGTCATATTAATGGAGTGTTTCACTAGTTAGCAGTAAACCGATTACCTCACCTCAGTATGTTTCTAGATTTGTGTTGGATGTTATCTTTGGAATGAAAATATGGATATTTTATTTGTAAACATCATACTTGTTTTTCGCTTATTTCAGTTTATGTCATAAAACTAGCGAGCTAAGTCAGTAGTAGTACTGTCAGTGTCTTGTAAACATGGCTGAAGACGCGAAAAGCGGAGGAACAGACGAACCGAATCAATTGAGTGAGTCATTTACACTGGAACTGCTTTTGATTGATCATTCAGTTCAAGCAATTCACTAGCAAAACCAGATCAAAATAAAAGAGTCATTCATTTTTACATTTTGACATCACTTCTAATAATTTTGAAAAGCACTTGCGTTGCAAAATAATTAATTGTTTCAAACTGCTTTTGAAACAATTTTTGATTTGAAAAGGTTTCAAATCATATTGGGAATCATTTGATTCAATTCGTGACTTCAAATCGCGAATCGTGAATCATTCGATTTAGATCGGAACTCAGTTTGGAATTCGGAATTTGATTCAGATTGGGACTTTGAGCGATGATTCCAAATAATTTGATTCAGATCAGGATTTCGGCCGCATATTGTGAATCATTTGATTCAGATTGGAACTTTAGAGCGTGGATGGTGAATCATTTGAATCAGATTAGGATTTTGACTGCATATTGTGAATCATTTGATTCAGATTGGAACTTTAGAGCGTGGATGGTGAATCATTTGATTCAGATCAGGATTTTGACTGCATGTGAATCATTTGATTCAGATTGAAACTTTAGAGCTTGGATGGTGAATCATTTGATTCAGATTAGGATTTTGACTGCATATTGTGAATCATTTGATTCAGATTGAAACTTTAGAGCTTGGATGGTGAATCATTTGATTCAGATTAGGATTTTGACTGCATATTGTGAATCATTTGATTCAGATCAGGATTTTGACTGCATATTGTGAATCATTTGATTCAGATCAAGATTTTGACTGCATGTGAATCATTTGATTCAGATCAGGATTTTGACTGCATATTGTGAATCATTTGATTCAGATTGAAACTTTAGTGCTTGGATGGTGAATCATTTGATTCAGATTAGGATTTTGACTGCATATTGTGAATCATTTGATTCAGATTGAAACTTTAGAGCTTGGATGGTGAATCATTTGATTCAGATTAGGATTTTGACTGCATATTGTGAATCATTTGATTCAGATCAGGATTTTGACTGCATATTGTGAATCATTTGATTCAGATCAAGATTTTGACTGCATGTGAATCATTTGATTCAGATTGAAACTTTAGAGTTTGGATGGTGAATCATTTGATTCAGATTAGGATTTTGACTGCATATTGTGAATCATTTGATTCAGATCAGGATTTTGACTGCATGTGAATCATTTGATTCAGATTGAAACTTTAGAGTTTGGATGGTGAATCATTTGATTCAGATTAGGATTTTGACTGCATATTGTGAATCATTTGATTCAGATCAGGATTTTGACTGCATGTGAATCATTTGATTCAGATTGAAACTTTAGAGTTTGGATGGTGAATCATTTGATTCAGATTAGGATTTTGACTGCATATTGTGAATCATTTGATTCAGATTGGAACTTTAGAGCGTGGATGGTGAATCATTTGATTCAGATCAGGATTTCGGCCGCATATTGTGAATCATTTGATTCAGTTCAGAATTAGAGCGGATCGCAAATCATTTGATTCAGATCGGGACTTTGATGGTTAAACTATAGAAACTGTTTTGTTGTTTATGTATTTTTTTGGCCACACTAATTTATGTTTAAGTTACATTTTATGTTATTTTACTTCTAATCTTTTTATTGTTATTTAACAATACAATAAATACTGATATATTCATATACATTTTACAGATTATCTTCATTTAAACCTACTAAAAAATTCCAGTTTACATTTTGTTTTTATTATTATTATTATTTTAGCATTTTAATTAAAAACTTATATATATATATATATATATATATATATATATATATATATATATATATCTCAGTTTAATCCTATTAATATATTTTTTTGGCATTGTAATTTAGTTTCAAATTAGATTTTATGTCCAATTTTTCATTGGTATTTAATAAGACAATACATGTTATATGCAATGAAAAGTAAAAAATAACGGATTCTTTCCATTTAAACCCACTCAAAAATTTAAAATGAATACAATAATAGTTACCCACAGTTTTCATTTAAAATATTATTAACAACTAATTAATCATTTATATAATTTTAAGTCATCCTGCATCTTAGAGGAGTTTGAATACTAAAGACGAGCAATTTTTATAGTAGGCTATAAAAAACTATAAACAACATGACTTGGTTTTCTGTCTCTGTTCGTTCAGTGTTTTGCAGTGTGTTTGCAGATGAAGATGCGCTCATGTTCTCTCAGACGTGTCTCTAACCGGATGTCTCTCTTGTCCTGCAGACAGACGGGCAGATCTCGGAGCGGGATGTTGGGGTTCGAGGAGATTTTGTCCAAACTCTCATCCTGCCACCGATGAGCCTGCGAGCTGGGCAACAGGCCGAATATCTCAGTCTGATAGTATTCGCACGAGTCGCTGGACAGATCTGAGCTCCAGCTCTCAGCTGTGTGAACAAACATCAGCATTCTTTAATACTCAAATTAAAAGGGTTTTGCAGCAATGCATTAGAACAGATGTGCTCAAACCAGAGCCAAAGTTGACGTTTGATTTGGCCCAGCATGCCATACCACAAAATGAAGATTTTTTTTTTATGTAAAAAAAACAGTGAATTATATGTTCCAAAAAAATATGTAATTAATAAAAAATATATAATATTATATACTAAATATATATATATATACATATATATATATATATATATATATATATATATATATATATAGTTGGATATAATACATATATATAATAATATAATTCTTGCAGCATTTACCTTTTTTCAAAGTATAAGAAATCTAAAACAGATGAGAAAGTATTGATAAAGACACTATATTCTGAATTTCATTTTCAGATTTGCTGAATTTTAAGCACATATCGCAAATAATTTGATTCAGACTGGAACTTTAGAGTGTGGATCGTGAATCATTTGATTCATACTCATTTAATTTGAATCATTCGATTCAGAACGGAATCGGAAACGGATCGCGAATCGTTTATTTTTTGATTGGGACCTTGAGCACAGATCGTGAATCACTGGATTTTTTATTTTTATTAAACCGTTGTAATTTGAGGTTTGGGATTTGGTTTTGTTTTGGGTTCTCATGTTCATGTTTTCTTGTCTTTAATTTAGAAGTTTTTCCATGTTCCTTGTCATGTCTTGCTTCCCTTTCCCTCTTGTATTCCTGTCATTGGTTCCCTAGATCCAGGTGTCACGTTCTCATTGATTGCTATGGTCTTGTTCCTTGTTTTTCATTGGTTTGTTTGTGTCATGTGACCTGTATTGTTTAGTATAAGTAGGCCTCATGTTTAAATTGTTCCTTGTCGTGAATTAACATTGTAACCTACTGTTGGTGAGTTGAACAGAACGGAACTTTGAGTGCACATTGTAAATTAATTGATTCAGTTCGGAACAGCGTGTATCTCGATTCGCGAATCATTTATTTTTTTAGATTGGGACGTTAAACGGATCGCGAATCATTTGATTCAAATCGGGACTTTGAGTGAATATTGTGAATCATTTGATTCAGCTCGGAACAGCGTGAATCGCATTTTGCGAATAATTAATTTTAGATCGGGACTTTAGAGCGTGAATCGCGAATCATTTGATTCAGATCGGGACTTTGAGTGCACATTGTAAATCATTTGATTCAGTTCGGAACAGCATGGGTCGCGTTTCATGAAGCATTTATTTTTAGATTTATTTTCGGGACGTTTAATCGCGTTTGGGGCTTCCTTGGTTTAACTATAGTAACTGTGTATGGTTTTTTCTTTTGTCATTTTTTATTATTTTAATTTATGTTTGTGTTACATTTATGGAATTTTACTTCTAATCCTTTCATTCGTTATTTAACAAGACAATAAATACTGGTATATTCCATAAAATGTATAAAGTAGATCATCTTCATTTAAACATAGTCAAAAATTCCAGTTTACATCTTGATTTTATTTATTTAGTTTTATTTTTAGCCTTTAAATTAAACACACACACACACACACACATATATATATATATAGATAGATAGATATATATGTGTGTGTGTTTTTGTGTTTATGTCTGTCTTTAAGCAGTAGTTTTGATGGTGACTGACTTATAAAGCGAGCAAAACCAAATAGTTGATGTAGATGTATTTATAGACAAACCACAGGAGAAGGAAGTCAGATGTCCAAATCATGATGCATAAATGATTCAATACCATATAAGCTGTCAGCTGATCAATGATGGTCTCAATAATCATTAATACACATGTTCTTTACCTGATAGGAGTCTGTGGAAGTTTGGTATCACGTCTTCTTTCTCCATGATCCGTCAGTGACCTGCGGCCTTACAAACACATTCAGAGAAACACAGAGCTCAGAGATGGACGGACGCGTCGAGTGTGCAGCAGTTCTCTTCTCTTTGTCACTTGTGTGTGTGTGTGTGTGTGTGTGAGTTTGCAGGAAGTCATGTGATGATCGAATGTGGGTGTTGCATCTGAATGTGAGAACAAGAAGCTCTGAGATCTCAACTCAAAGTCTGGCATGTTTAATGAACTCAATCAGGCAGAACAGAGTGATGCAGACGGACATCTGATGGATTTCTGGACAGGTGAGAGGATGATGGATATGTATTTACACTCTCTGCTCTTCCCACACACACTGACCAATACATTTACAGTCATTTATGATTTAAAAATAATTGTATAGATTTACATTCATGTTTAACATTTTTTTTACATCTTTTACTTTTTAACAAGAGGATACATTAAAATACTTTTAATTTAAACACACTCAAACATTTCAGTTCATATCTTGATTTTGTTATTTATTTATTTTATAATTTGTTTAGCATTTTAATTTAGTGTTGAGTTGCATCTGATTATATTTGACTTCTAATCTTTAAATTGGTATTTAACAAGACAATAAATAATGGTATATTCAGTTAAATTAAATTAAAAGAAAAATCCAGTTTATATGTTGATTTATTATTTTTAGCATCCTAATTTAGATTTGAGTTATATTTTATTTTATTTTACTTCTGAGTTTTCATTGGAATTTAAATAATGGTATATAAAATGAACGTTTAAATGAATAATAAAAAAGATTTCTATCTTTATTTTATTTTAGTCTTAAGTTCGATTTTATTATATTATTGTTATTATTATTTGGTTATTTAACAAGACAATAAATAATGGTATAATCAATTAAATAAAAAAACCAATTAATATGTTGATTTTATTTATTCTAATCTTTTTATTGTAATTTAACAAGTAAATAAATAATAGTACATTCAATTAAATTGAAAAAATCCAGTTCATATGTTGACTTTATTTATTTATTTATTTAATTTTTATTATTATTCTTTAGCATTTAATTTAAGTTTGAGTTACAGTTTATTTTATTTTACTTCTGATTTTTTTACTAGAATTTACCAAGTCAATAAATAATGGTATATTCAATGAAAATAATAAAAAAAAGGATATTTTGATTTTGTTTTATTTTATTAAAACAAAATACATTGAATTACATTTTTACAATTTTTACTTATTATCATAATTATTATTATTATTGGATATTTAACAAGACAATAAATAATGGTATAATCAATAAAATGTTTTTCTCCATTTAAACATCAATTTTTTTAATTAAATTGTTTAATTTTTTTTTTCTGCTGTTCAAATTGAGTTTGATTAATTCCTACACATGCAAACCAACACATTTAGATGATTTTTTTTTAAATTATGAATACAAAAAGCAATTTATAGCCAAGCTACAAAACTTTCAAAATGTATGCATTTTAAAGATGCTTTTATCCAAAGCAACTAAAAGTTAATTCAAAGTCTACATTTGATCAGTTAATGCATTCCCTGGGAATTGAACCCATGACCTTGGTGTTGCAAGCACCATGCTATTGAAAATTAAATTTCAATATTTATAATTTAATATTTTATTCTCAACCACAAGAATGCACTGCAAAAGTAATTTTCTTAATCAAGATTATTATTTGTTTTTTCCTGTCATTCTTAAATCAAGAAACATTAGCTTGAGAAGCAAAATGATTTAAGCTAAACTACTAAACATGCATTATTCCTCACTCCTAAGCTAATAAGTGCTATTATATTGCATGGTAATAGTTTTGTGGTTGTTTTTAACACAGTCATCTCTGTTTGCATGTGTATGGAAAAGCTGTGCCTTGATGGCAGTACTTCACACAAACATCTTGAGCAACACAAACTAAAACCACATTCTGTAGAACTAAGCTGAGTTTAACGCTCACCCACACCAACTTCCTCCATCAGCATCGATGAACAATAAACTCTGACACAAAGAGAGAAAGACACATGAGTAATCACCCAGACCACAGATGTTTACGCTTTAAAGAGCATCTGAACAGGAACTGCATTGAACTGAAGCTGCCAGCAGGTAGAATTCTGTTTTATATTTAGTCAAAGTCTAGATTGAGGCTTAAAAACATCTTACAACTTATTTTTTTTATGAAGTAGAAAGTGTTTTAACTCTTTGATTTATGTGCCCTCTGATGGCTTGTTTTGATGATGTGTTTGACAGCAGCCAAAGGTGCAATGAATCGGCTCATACCATTTTTAAATGAATGAGATCATTCACACTTTGTGTGTACTTTAATGTATCCACAATAATATTACCTCCTAATTGCATAATATACTGATTACCACGCTTTATGTGAACATCACAAAGTATTTTCCTTGTTTTATAACTTATAAGATGATAAATCATGTCACCCCCCTACGGAAACTAAAGTGACTCAGTCCTAGTAACGGTTCAGTTTGAACCGACTCTTTTTGATGACTCATTTGAACTCGCGGTGGAAAACTGAGAGTCGGTTGAAGTGTTGAACCGATTCGCTGAACTGATTCGGATTTCTTCTCGTCTCTAGTCAGTCGGTGTCACTAGAAGTTTGTTGGAGTAGCTGTACGGGGTGCAAAAGGAACATGTGGTGAGTTACACTTCATTTACTTGATTTATTCATCTCAGACAAAGTTTTGAACGAGTTTAGAAGAGAAACCATCGAGAGAAAGTTGATGTGAGCGCGTTTGAACTTCGGCAGGTGTAAAAACAATAATATTTCCTCAGTTAGGTATTACACTCTTTGTCACATGTTTAGTGTTTACATGTGAAACCTGGAAAGCAAAAATGAAACACTGTATCAGATGTTTTAGTAGTTCTACATGAGCTTCACATTCATATACCAAGGTCCCAAGGAATACCATTGTATATTTATCAAAAACGTAATATTTCCATGATAAATGTTTAAAACATGGCAAAACCATGGTACTTTTCGCTTCTTTGTTGTTATGTGTCCTCAACCCAAACTGACTGATTTATTGGCTGTGTCTCATATTGAATGAATATAAGATTTTATCTGAACTAGAAGGATTTAGGTTTACTATTAGAGCATGTAGGGAGCTCACTAGATTTAAAACAACCAAAAATTTAAGTTTAGAGTTAGAGTTCAGAGTTGACCAAAGCAAACAAAAACATAGTATTACCATGGTATGTTTTGCTTCTGTTTTGTCTAAGCAGGGAGCTCACTAGATTTTGAAACAACCAAAATGTTTAGTTTGTTTGTTTCGAATGGGAATCTGATATTTACCATGATATTGCCATTGTAGTTTTCAAAAAAAGTATGCTTTTTCCATGTTACAAAACCAAAACATGGTAAAACCAAGGTACTCTTCACTTCTGTGTTGTTCGTGTACTCAACCCAAACTGATTGGTTTATTGTCTGTGTCTCATATTGAACGAATATAAGATTTTATTTGAATCACAAGTATTTAGGGATACTATAGAGCATGTAGGGAGCTCACTAGGTTTAAAACAACCAGAAAGTGCATTAGTTTCATTAGTTGCAGATTTCAGATATGACCAAAACAAACAAAAACATCGTAGTACCATGGGACGTTTTGCTTCTGTTTTGTCTAGGTTGTCTCACTAGGTATTGAAACAACCAAAATGTTTAGAGTTTGTTGCAGATTTCAGATTTGTAATGAATCTGAATGAGAATCTGATATTTACCATGATGTTGCCATTGTAGGTTTCAAAAAAAGTATGCTTTTTCCATGTTACATAACCAAAGCATGGTAAAACCGTGGTACTTTTTGCCATTTTGCTAGTTTGCTGACTCAAAACTTGGTGTTTGTATTTCAGACTCCATCCCTATCAGAAGTATTTTGGGTTATCAGAGGAATGTATGATGCACACAGATGTGCTGCCTAGGTAGGGAGTTAACTAGGATTTGAAACGGTCAAAAAGTTCAAGTTTTGTTTCTTGCAGATCAGATATGTAATGAATCAAAATGAGAGTCTGATATTTACCATGGTATTGCCATTAGTACATGACTAAAACATGGTAAAACCATACTGTTTTGCTAGATTGGCTGTGTCTCAAAACTTAGTATTTGTATTTCAGACTCCATCCACATCAGACTTATTTCGGGTTATCATAGAAGATTGTAGATGCACAGACATGCTGCCTACTAGGGAGCTCACTAGATTTTAAAACAACTGAGCAGTTCAAATTTAGAGTTGATTTGTTGCAGGTTTCAGATTTCACCAGAACAGACAAAAACATGGTAGTAACATAGTATGTTTCGCTTCTGTTTTTCTGATTGATTCATTGGCTTTGTCTCAAAATTTGGTGTTTGTAAATCACACTCTATCAGTCTCAGCAGTATTTTAGGTTTGGGATTGCATACACAGACTTGCCGCCTAGGTAGGGAGCTCACTAGGTTTGGAAACAGCTATAAAGATGAAGTTCAGAGTTTTATTTGTCACAGATTTCAGATTTGTAATGGATCTGATATTAACCATGGCACTGCTATTGTACAGTACATAGCCAAAACATGGTAAAACCATGGTACATTTAGCTGTTTTGCAGTCTAATTGATTCATTGGCTGTGTCTCAAAACTTGGTGTTTGTATTTCAAACTCTGTCTATATCAGAAGTATTTTGAGTTATCATAATGTGTGATGCACAGACATGCATAATTTACCATGGTATTGCCATATACGGATACAAAAAGTATCCTATTACCATAGTACATAACCAAAACATGGTCAAAGCATGGTATTTTTTGCTGTTTTGCTTGTTTCCTTAATGCAGACTGCTTCATTGGCTGTGCCTCAAAACTTGGTGTTTATATTATCATAGAGCAATGTATGATGCACAGACGTTCTGAAGCAGCAGTTCAGAGTTTTACTTGCATTGAATTTGAATGGGAATCTGATATTTATGGGAATGACATCAGAATGTGATTAATCTGAAATGTGAAAGGGAGCGATTGAATGAATTCTGGCAGATGTTGTCATTTGTCATGCGCCGTGACACGAAACAGAACGAAGCCGTTGTGTCTCTGATTCAGAGGAATTCTCTTTGTGTTCGCCTGAATGAACGTGAATTGTTTCTCAGGGTATTTTTGGAGACTTTCCACTCTGCTCTTTCACCCGCTATGTTTCCCAGATGGTTATGAACTGGACAGAACTCTTAGAGAAAGCAGTTGTGATTATTCCATGTGTAACATGACCACATAGAACCGGTCGGTTCTTCACTCTTGCTCTAGTTCCAGACGCGCCAGTGTAATCTGAGCTCTGTTGTGCGTACGGCTGTTTCTAGTTCTGCACTTTTGTTTGCTGTTCTCACACAATGACTGTGTCTCTCATAAACCCCCTCCTTTGTTTGGACGCGTTTCAAATGGCGTTTTAGTCCCCCGGCGGGTCGTTTCCCTTCACAACACTCCCACACTCATAATCAGGATGTCCAATACATACACAGTTTAACAGCTGTCTTGCATTTACATTCATGTGTTTGGCTGATGCTTTCATCCAAAGTGAGTTGCATTGCGTTCGGTCTGTGTTTGATCAGCCCATGGATGTCATCAGAATCAAAGCTGTGAGCTTCATCTGGATGAGTAGTGTACATACTAGTGCACTTTAGATTTGCCACAGGTCAGAATGGAGTTGTTTAGTTTTCTGTGTTGTGGAGTTTTGAGCTTGACATTAATAGCCTGGGTTACCAGAACCGTGACTCATTATCTGGTAAGTTTGTGCTACTAAAACCTCTAAGAAAAGTAGCCTTTTCCAGTCATAGGACTAAAAAACTGGCAAAAGTATTGGGACACTTCCTTCTAATGATAGTTTTGACTACTTCAGGGTCATTCCATGTCAAATCAACAAATTTTAAAAAACTTCCCTGGCTCCAATTTTTGATTTTGCTAATATTTATTTTGAGGAAGGATAGACATGTATAGTAATGAAAGGCAAAATATTAAATGTCATTGATGAATATTTACTGAGTAATCCACTATTTTGTCGAGTGGGTCAAAATGGCAAAAATATGTTGACTATGTAGCAATCTTTGTTGCATTATGTGCCAATGGTGACCGTTCAAAAATGGGGAAACGGCGCTTTTCAGGTTTTTCTCCAAAGTTTGCATGCCTGTAACTCAAGAAGTATTAAAGATATCTGAATGCCCTTTTAGATAGTGGGTCTTAATAAACTTTCCTTTTGGCATCTTTATTTTTAATGCCCTATGAGATTTACTTCCAGAGATATTGGAATTTCAATATGGCTCCAGGAGTAAATCATCAAAATGTACACGCATTCATTTGTCAAAAACCCAATGTAGGTCAGTTTGAAAAAATGCAATACTTATTTTCTTTTAAAAAGGAATGTCTGAAGAACAAATAATGTTAAAACTAGAGATGTATCTTGTTTCGTTCTGTCAAAACAACTGCATTGAACATACCAGTCTGAGTGACATAAATCGTCTTTTTCCAAAGTTTGAGTGCCTATAACTCAAGAAGTATTAAAGATATCAAAGTATGACTTTAGATTCTAATTGTTCTTAAACTTTTCTTTTAGAATATTAATTTTCAAGACCCTACATCGTTCAGTCCCAGAGATATGGAAATCTCAATGAGGCTCCAAACTATTGCTACAAAATTAAAATCATACAATACCCTAGAATATCTTTATATGCTTAACATTCAGATTTTTACTTTTGGTAATTACTAAAGTAGTCAGACCTGTTCAGTAGAATACTTTTGGCAATATACTGTGTCTAGGGCCTTAAGGGTTCGAAAACGAAACAGAATTGCAGAATAGAATTTATTGTATAAGGAATTGATGACAATAAGACTTTACAAGGTTAATTAAACCCCTCTACTGCATGCATATTGATGGTACATGATAATAAAATTATTCCACATCATTTTTTTGGTTTGTTTGGGAACATTTTACTGAT
The DNA here is from genome assembly GCF_049309525.1 of Garra rufa. Classification (NCBI taxonomy): domain Eukaryota; kingdom Metazoa; phylum Chordata; class Actinopteri; order Cypriniformes; family Cyprinidae; genus Garra; species Garra rufa. The sequence continues at coordinate 1,744,871 of NC_133380.1, read as the reverse complement.
AAAACATTTTTTTTGGACCCTCACCCCCCATCCCAAAATATTTTTTCGTTGTCTGTGGGCAACATTGCGCAACAAATGTCATAAAACCTGACACACGCACACATAATTTTTTTTTTTAATGTACAGTTCATGTCATTTTAAATAAGATTACTAAAGCAAATAATCTTGCTTTCTTCCCACACCGTGCTTCTGTGACCATGTGTCAGAACAGGACGTCCCACCTTCAAATGGTGCTTGATAGTGTCTCCCACACCTTATTGGACTGATCTTTGATACTTTTCAAACATTTTAATTGGTTGAAATCTATAAAAAAAAAACATGTATTGAACACAGGGCATTAGCAAAACTTTCCGTTGCTGCTGTAGAGGGTTAAATAGTTTAATAATGTCATTCGATTACAACCATTTTCGATACAAATTTGTATTAAATCATAAATATAGAAAAAATTAATCAGAAGAGACAGAATGTCTGAAAAAATAAAACATTTCATGGGGATCTGTTATTGTAAAAAAAAGTAATAAAAAAATTTATTTTCTCAAAATTATTAAAAGTTCTGAATTACATTTTTTAGACTTGATTAGACATGCTTTTTGATTATTGCATTTAATTAAACCAGAATCCAGAAACATTTAAATGAGAGAAAAAAAACTTAAATAGATTTCAAAGGGCCCTAAAATGTAATCTTTGTTAAATTGTTTAAAAGGTTAATTATTTCATTATTTAAAAATAATTCATCATGAATTTTTGAATATTTAAATGTAATAAAAAAAATGAAATGGACTATATCATTTCCAAAATTATGAAAACATTTTTTAAATTTAAAATAAATCTGGGAAAAATGAATTTCCACCTAATATTTATATTTTATCAACTGGAATTGAATAAAAAACATAAAGCTGAAATAAAAATAAACCTTAATGGACCTAATAATACCTAAAATGACAATGACACTTACTAAAAATTTAAATAAAAATAAAAGGTAATTTAAAATATTGATAAAAAAAAACTGTAATAGTATATCAATAATACTAAGAAATACTGGCAAGTAACATAACGGTAGTAGGTAATCTGTGTTTTATTTTCAGATTTTCAAAAAGCAATGTTTTGTAAATGTAATACACTTAAAAAAAATTAAAATATAAAAAACTAGGGCATGCTGATTAATCGATTCAAAATAAACTTTTATGTTTGAATACTATATGTGTGTGTGTACTGTGTATATTTATTATGTATATATAAATACACACACACACACACACACACACACACACACACATACATATAATAAAAAAAGAAATAGTTTGTATTGTATGTATTTGTATGTAAACACTATTTTATATTATCTAGAAATATAAATATTTTACATTACACATGTATGTGTGTGTATTTATATATATATATATATATACACATAATAAATATACACAGTACACACACATATAGTATGTAAACAAACATTTATTTTAAATCAATTAATCATGACTAATTGTTTAGCAGCTCTAAAGCAAATTACTAAAAATTATAAAAAATAAAAGCTAGTTTAAAATATTGATTAAAAACTGTGATTAATATGTAAGTAAGACTAAAAAAATACTGGCAAGTAACATGGTAGTAGGTAATTTGTGAAAAATGTAAAATATTAAAAACTTTACTGCTACTATATTTATGATGTTAATCATCTGAGGACGATGATGACGCCGCCGTCACTATTTATAGTCAGTTTTCCTACAAGATCAAGAGTGTAAACTTTAAATGTTTATATCTCTCAAAAGTGTGTTTTGGTCAACTTAAAGATGAGATTGAGACGTGTGTTTAATGCACATTAGAGTGGATTTTACTGAATTACAATTCAAGGAAATTCAGCAGGTCACAGCACTGTGGGAAATGATGTGCTCTGCTGTTCCGCATCCTGTTTCGCTTGATGCAATACAGATCAGTAGGCAGCCAAAATTATTTTAAAATTGCTATTATAAAATAGCAAAAAAAAACTAGGGCTGCACGATATTGGGAAGAAATTACATTGCGATATATTTTTTTCCTGTGATATATATTGTGATGTGTACAAATTCATTTATGTTCATCAGGTGTTTTGAACTGCTTAAAAATCAAATAATATTTCAAGAATAATTGGGGAAATTTTGTAAGCATTTTCAAAGAATGAAAAAATGTAAAAGTATAATCAAAACCCTGAAATAAAATACTTTTTAAAGCTTATTTTGGGTTGTTTCATAAACAGTTTGACTCACCTTATTCACTGTCAATTCAGGCAAATCAAGGCTCTAATATGTTATGAAATTAATAATGAATGCTGCTTTTACCCTGATGAAAGGGAACTCATTTTGAGAATGAAAAGAGGACACTTCGTTATCTATTTTGTCACAAAATTTGAAAAAAAAAAAAAAAAAAGTCAGAAGATTCTTTTTTTTTTTTTAGTTTTGCATACTTTGTTTAGCCAAAGTAAAACAAGTGTTGCTCATCAGCTAACAAAAAAGATTAAACTTTTCCACAACTCTATAAAAAAATGGGCTTCTTTCTCAGAACTGTTGCATAAAGTAAATATAAATATTCAAATACACCAATTTGGTGCTTCTGTAGGCTATGCATTAATTTACTAATTGAAGCGGTTGTTGCTGGATAATATTCCACTTGTGCCTTGCATTTTTTGTACAGCTCTGGGATGGCAATCCGAAATAGTTTTTTGGCAATCTGATCTGGTTTTGCATTCGTCATACAGTGCTTTGTGGTGCCGACTTAAATGGTCAAACAAATTCGTAGTGTTTCCGCGAGTTGTGGCAAAGCACCTGTTTTTGGTCAGCATCATCGTTTTTGTATCCAGAATACTTCCATATGACCGACGTTGCGTTCCTTTTTGCGACCAAATCTTCCATTTCGGCGCTTTTCTTCCGTCCCGCGCTCATTTCGTCATGCGCACCAAAGAGTATGTGCGCACGCACACTGTAAAAAGTGAACAGTTGGATCAACTTAAAAAAATTACTTCAATTGTTAACACCTAAAAAAATTAAGTTGATTGAGCTAAGATTATCTAAGTGTTGTCAATCACACTTAAATAATCTTAGTTCAATCAACTTAAATTTTTTAGGTGTTACCAATTGAAGTAATTTTAAGTTGATCCAACTGTTCACTTTTTACAGTGCAGAGACTGCATGCAAGAAGTAGGTGAAGCAATGTGTGCTTTGTAGTTTTTAAAGAACCCTTAAATATGAGCAAAAATCATTCCAAGCAGCGACAGCGAGAGACTGTTTAGAAGCGCGTCGCATGTCTTCATGAGAAGAGAAAGGTTACTGTATGATGACTGAAATCATCCATTAGTCAATCAACTACAGAACGTTCTGTTGTCTAATACACCAGACACCAATTGTGTTTATTCTGACAGCAGCTCCTTAGCCAGGGTTCAAAGACCAAAGATGACAATCATTCACAAATCTGCTGCTGCCAGCAAAAACTAGGACTGAGCTCTTCTTGCGGGTTTACCACTAAATAAGTCAACATTCAGAAATGTTAGTATTGGCATTTTACTGTTGTTCTGTCAAATAAAATAAAAAAGTAAGACAAAAATAATTCCAACAGCTCTAATGCATTTATTCTAACATTCTCCTTTGCTCAGCAAGGCTGGATTTATTTGCAGTGTTGGGGGAAACGCATTACAAGTAACGCAAGTCACGTAATAATATTACTTTTTCCAAGTAACTAGTAAAGTAACGCATTACTTTTTAATTGACAAGAAAATATCTGAGTTACTTTTTCAAATAAGTAAGAGTTACTTTTCCCCCCCATTTATTGATTAAAAGCTCTTCTGTCCCCATGTTGAGAGAAATTGTGAGTAAGATGTTCCTTTAGTTCTATAATAAATGTGAACATGCATTAATTCATCTCACTCACTAAAAAACAGACAGTGTTCTTCAAAATGAATACAAACACTGAAATTCAATGCAAACCTGTTAATTAAATATGTTAAATAATACAAATATCCTTTATGTATTTAATCCCATTTTATTAACCGATGTCTTTACTGTCGACCTTCGATGATCCAATTCATCCGTACTAATAAGCAAAAATGACTCAAGATAATCTAACATTTGTTTACCTTTATAAAAGCTGAAGAGTTGACATTTTTTCTTCTGCGGTCTACTGTACAGACGTCAATTTACTTTTCTCTAAGCCTGAGGCTTTTAGTGTAAAAAGGCTTTAACATTTGCCAAAAATCGAACTTTTTATATTAAAAACAAACAAGCAAGCCCTGCCCAGATTTAAAAAGTAATGCGAAAGTTTAGTAAATATTTTTAAATCTTTGTTTTGTAATTTATTTTTTTATTTTTTGGAAAGCAAGACAAAACTGTAAAAGCACATTTTGGCTATTTAATTTATGCAATGGTGAAAAAATTGGCAAAATACATGAAGGAAAAAAAACATGTTCGGTAATCGGCCTTCGGCCAAGACTTTTCATTTTGGTGCATCCCTACAGATCGGATCAGATCAGCTCTATTCAGTTCAGTTTCAGCAGTAAAACAGCCCTTGAGCTATCAGTCAATTCAGATGAACCTTGATTCAGTTCAGTTCAATAGCAGAGTCAGTGTTGCAGTTCCTCAGTAATGAAACCAATTAAACTGGAGTTCAAAAACAGAAAGAATAGAAAGTCATCAGTAGAATCTGATTAAATGTGTTTGTAGGAGTTTGTGGTCGAGGAAGTGTTTAAACAGATGATTGAGATGAAGATTCACTCTCTCTCTCTCTCTCTCTGTGTGAGATTGAGATCTTTAATGGAAAGCTTTTGAAATGTCTTCTGACCACAGTGATGTCAATGCCAGGAAAACACACACCTCCACCCACCGCCCGCTCTCACACACACACACACACACACACACACACACACACACGCACACACGCACACACACACACACGCACACACGCACACACACACACACACACACACACACACACACACGCACACACGCACACGCACACACACGCACGCACACGCACGCACACGCACACGCGCACACGCACACGCACACGCACACACACGCGCACACACGCACACACACGCACACGCACACACGCACACACGCACACGCACGCGCACGCGCACGCACACACACACACACACACACACGCACACACGCACGCGCACACACACACACACACACACACACACACACACACACACACACACACACACACACACACACACACACACACACACACGCACACACGCACACGCACACACACAGCTTCTCCTTTTCTACAGGAGTTTGGTGTTTTGTTGAGTAATAAAGGATATTTTAAATCATTCTCTGTCTGTTCTCATGAGAGTGATTGGTGTTGTTTGATGAAGTCTTTTCAGTTTATTCATTGTGTGTGTTTGTTTGTTTTTGTGACATATCAGGACACAAATTTGTGTAATGACATGGGTATGACATAGGTATTACAAGGAGAGGGTGACTTATGAGGACATTGCCCATGTCCCCACTTTTCAAAAGGCTTATAAATCATACAGAATAAGTTTTTTTTTGAGAATGTAATGATATGCACAATCTCCTGTGAGGGCTAGGTTTAGGTGTAGGGTAGGTGTAGGGCCATAGAAAGTACGGTTTGTACAGTATAAAAACCATTACGCCTATGGAATGTCCCCATAAAACATGTAAACCCAACGTGTGTGTGTGTGTGTGTGTGTGTGTGTGGTTTTGCTGTAGGCTAATGTTTATGTGGCTTTGGATCAGATGGCTTGCATTAAAATTAGGGATGCGCTGAAATGAAAATTGGCCGAAGCCGAGCAAAATTAAACACTGGGCCGAAGTCCGATTACCGAACAAGGTTTTTCGTGTTTTTCCCCCATGTATTTTGCCAGATCTTTTCACCATTGCATAAATAAATAGCCAATATTAGCTTTTTTTAGTTTTGTCTTGCTTTTCAAAAAAAAAAAAAAATTAATTACAAAACAACTATTTATAAATATTTACTTATCACTGAACATTTTCAACATTCTAGTAGACATAGCCTACCAACAAAGCACAATTTAACATTATTTAAAAATGGAATTTCTCTGGATTTACAAATCCTTGAGAACTTCTGAGATAACCAAAGTACTCATCTGCATGAAATATATAACACTGTGCAAGTGGTTTTTGGATATTTTATTACAAAATTCTTACATATTGTACTTTTAAAATGAATAAATTTGTAAAATAATAATCTTTGGCTTCTTGAATCAGGCATGTGTTTTTAATGTATAAATAAATGCAGCCTTGCTGAGCAAAGGGGAATGTTAGAATAAATGTATTAATAGAGCTGTTGGAATGATTGTTATCATTATTTTTGTCTTTTTGGAGGATCAAATGTCTTCAAAAAAAGAATGTCTGAAAATGTGTACAATTTAACAATTTACTCATGGCATTTACCTCATGTTTCTGGAAGTGAACTACACAGGGCCTTAAAATGAAGATGTCAACAAACAAAAAAAAGGTTTGTTAAGAACCAAACTCTAACAGGGTTTTAAGATTTTAACAGATTTTACTAACAGACCTACCAATTGAATGCAAACTGACCCACATTTGGTTTTTGGCCACTGAAAATGTGCAGTTTAATCATTTACTCATGGAGCCGCATTGAGATCCCATTATCTCTGGAAATAAACCATACAGGGCCTTAACACTGGAACTACTAAAAGAAAAGTTTGTTAAAAAACAAAAACTAAAAGAATATTGAGATATCTATAAAACTTTTTGAGTTACAGACATGCAAACTTGGGGGAAACTTTTTTTTTTCTTCTAATTTTTCTAATTTCTCACTCATTTTTGAACGGTCACCATTGGCCCATAATGCAACAAAGATTGCTGAAGTCAACAGATTTTACTAACAGACCTACCAATCTCTTTGTTTTTCAGATGTTTCTCTTTAAAAGAAAAAATATCAGCTGAATCTAAAGTGACCCACATTTGGTTTTTGGCCCTTTGGCCTTTTTGGTCACAAAATGTGCGGTTTAATAATTTACTCTTGGAGCCACAATGAGATCCCATTATCTCTGGAAATGAACTATATAGTGCCTTAAAATTGGAACTACTAAAAGAAAAGTTTGTTAAAAAACAAAAACTAAAAGGATATTGAGATATCTATCATTAGTTTATAATTTATTTTTCAGATGTTTCTCTTTAAAAGGAAAAAATATCAGCTGGATGCGAAGTGACCCACAAAATGTGCAGTTTGGTCATTTACTCTTGGAGCCGCACTGAGATCCCATTATCTCTGGAAATGAACCATATAGGGCCTTAAAATTGGAACTACTGAAAGAAACGTTTGTTAAAAACCAAAAACTAAAAGGATATTGACATATTTATAAAACTTTTTTAATTGCAGACATGCAAACTTGGGGGAAACAAACAAAAAGAGTGCTTTTTCTCATTTTTGAATGGTCATTGGCTTATAATGCAATAAACATTGCTAAAGTCAACAGATTTCACTAACAGACCTACCAATCTCTAAGTAAAAATAACATACATTTGTTTTTCAGATGTTTCTCTTTAAATGAAAAAATATCAGCTGAGTCTAAAGTGACCCACATTTGGTTTTTGGCCCTAAAAATATGTGGTTTAATAATTTACTCATGGAGCCGCACTGAGATCCCATTATTTCTGTAAATGAACTATTCAGGGCCTTAGAATTGGAGCTACTAAAAGAAAAGTTTGTTAAAAACCGAAAACTAAAAGTATATTAAAATATCTTCATTACTTTTTGAGTTAAAGGCACTCAATCTTTGGAAAAAACAACACAAAAAGTGCTTTTTCCCTTGTTTGAATCGCCACCATTGGCATATAATGCAACAAAGATAGCTAAAGTCAATAGATTTTACTAACAGACCTACCAATCTCTAAGTATAATTAACATAATTTGTTCTTCAGATGTTTCTTTTTAAAAGAAAATGTTTTTGGCCACTGAAAACTGTGCAGTTTAATAAATTACTCATGGAGCCACATTAAGATCCCATTATTTCTGTAAATGAACCATACAGGGACTTCTAATTGGAGCTGCTAAAAGAAAAGTTTATTAAAAACCAATAACTAAAAGTATATTAAGATATCTTAAATACTTTTTGAGTTACAGGCACTCAATCCTTGGAAAAAACAACAACACAAAAAGTGCTTTTTCCCATGTTTGAATGGCCACCATTGGTATATAATGCAACAAAGATTGCTAAAGTCAACAGATTTTACTAATAGAGCTACCAGCCTCTGTGTGGAAAAAAACATTGCGCCTCCTATAATTTTGCTCCAAATCTCAGGTGAAAATTGTCATTTTGACCTCCCTCTAAAAACTGCATTACTCAGTAAATATACATCAGTGACATTTAATATTTGTATCAAAAATGTATCAAGATGAAAGTGTTTTTTACAGGGATTGTGTTGATACGGAATTATCCCACTGTAACTGACATAAGAGCTGATAAAGTTGTTTCTTCCTCTTGCGAATCTGACACACCTTCAGATCTCCATAAATCCATGTGTGTCTGTAATCTCAGACATGTTAGAACATGATAAGAGTTCAGATCGCTGACATTCCTTCTGTCTGTGGTGTTTTCAGCAGCAGGAGGATGAGGATCGAGCAGGAGTTTCGTCGTGAGCGTCCGTGAGCGCAGCAGGAATCATGGCCGGAAGGGTCAGTTTTGACTCTGATCTGGTCACTGATATCGAGTAAGTGACCCTTTTACTATTTTACTCTTTCATCGGCACTTCCTGTGTGTTCTGGGTGTGTTCGTGTACGTCTATGTGTTAGTAATGCCTTTTATGTTATTACTGACTCATTTCCTTTATATCTGTATTTTTTTGTGGCTTCAAGCAGCATTGTTTATGAATACATGAAAAATAAATAGCTTATTTAAGTAGCCAATGTTTCTATTTTAAGTAATGGTGTTCTTTTGAACTTTCTATTCATTCCTTGAATCCTGAAAAATAAAATGACAGTTTCCACAAACATATTGGGCAGCATAACTGTTTTAAACGTTGTTTATAATCAGAAATGTTTCTGGAGCAGAATGATTTCTGAAGGATCATGTGACATTTAAGACTAGAGTAATGAAGCTTAAAATTCAGCTTTGATCACAGGAATAAATTAAGTTTTAACAGATATTCACATAGAAATACTTCACGTTGGAAAAAGCCTGATCAGAAAGTGTGAAAAAGCTTGATAAAGGTTTATAAATTGTAGTTTTTGTCTAGTGGTTTTTCAGTCTGAATAAGACTGAAGTTTAAAGTAGTTTTAAAGCTTAAAGCTTGAATGTTTTGAAGGCAATACAGTCTATCAGATGGATGGATAGATAGCATATTTCTAACTTATGTAGCATGTTACTAGTATGTAGCTAGTTTGATTAACAAGTTACTAGCATGTTTCTAGCATGATTAACGTGTTGTTAGCATGTTTCTAACGTGTTTGTAGCATGATTAGCATGTTTCTAGCATGTTTGTAACATAATTAACATGTCAGTAGCATGTTTCTAGTATGATTAGCATGTGTCTTAACATGTTTGTTACATGTTTAACATGTCAATAGTATGTTTATATCATGATTAGCAGGTTGTTAGCATGTTTCTAGCAAGTTTTTAACATGATTAACATGTCAATAGCATGTTTATAGCATGATTAGCATGTTTCTAGCATGTTTGTAACATGTTTAACATGTCAATAGCATGTTTATACCATGATTAGCATGTTGTTAGCTTGTTTCTAGCATGTTTCTGAAATGATTATTATGTTATATGCATTGTTAGCTTTCCTAACATGATTAGCAACTTATTAGCATGATTAACTTGTTAACATGTTTCTAGCCTGTTTAGCATATTGTTAGCATGTTTCTAGCATGATTGACAAGTTATTAGCATGCTGGTAGCCATTAGTAGCCTGCTGTTAGCATGATTAGCAAGTTACCAGCATGTTTCTAGCATGATTAGCATATTGTTAGCATGTTTCAAGCCTAATTAGCATGTTGTTAGCATGTTTCTAACATGTTTCTAACATGTTTAACATGTCAATAGCGTGTTTATATCAGGGTTAGTTAGCATGTCGTGAGCTTGTTTCTAGAATTATTAGCATGTTGTTAGCATGTTTTTAGCATGTTTCTGACATGATTATTATGTTATATGCATTGTTAGCTTTCCTAACATGATTAGCAACTTATTAGCATGATTAACATGTTAGCATGTTTCAAGCCTAATTAGCATGTTGTTAGCATGTTTCTAACATGATTAGCCTGTTACTAGCATGTTACAAGCATGACAAGTTGACAAGTTATTAGCATGTTTCTGACATGATTAGCAAGTTACTAGCATGTTTCTGGCATGATTAGCATGTTGTTAGCATGTTACTAGCATGATTAGCATGTTGTTAGCCTGTTTCAAGCATTTTCTAACATGATTAGCCTGTTACTAGCATTTTGCTGGCATGGTAAGAATGTCGCTAGCATGATGTTAGCATTAGTTGTTAGCATGATTAGCAAGTTACTAGCATGTTTTTAGCATGATTAGCATGTTGTTAACTAGTTGCTAGGCTTAGATACAGAGATAAGAAATATTAGATGAATGAGTTTAAATGGATTATAAATATAGTACATAGAAGGGCAGTTTGATTGAGTCTCAAGGGATTGTGGGAGTTTTGTCAGTGTGGTCATTTGAACATTCCCTCAATGTAAGTCTATGGGATTTTTCCCAGTTTTAGGAAAACCGTAAGTCCGATCAGTTAGAAAAGGTCCAGCAGCTGGAGTCAGATCAGTCTGGAGATGTTTGGAGTTTGTAGAGTTAAAGCTCGAGGAGGAGCAGCAGTCAGAAATATTAGTCTCAGAAGATTAATACTAACTGTAAGTTACATAGCATTTCAGTAAGTTGTCTTTCTCATTTTGACAGTATTTTTGATCACATAAATGCAGTCTTGCTGAGCAGGCAGTGATTGTTTGTTTTGTGTGTTTTTCTGCATCAGGAGTCCAGCAGATGAGGATGGGGTTCATGACTCATTCAGTCAGCTGATCCAGGAACAGAGTCACGACCTTCATGATGTCATCGAGATGACCCCGTTTGACATGGAGGAGGAGAGCAGAGGTCAGATCATGCCGCAGCTTGTTCTGGCCAAGAATCACCCACTCAGACAGGAAGTGACATCAGACAGGAATCTGACTGAGCTGTTTGTGTTTCAGATGACGTTGTGTATCTGGAGGCTCCGGTTTACCAGCGGTCTGACAGCGATGGGCCGCAGCAGACGGATCCTCTGATTGGAGAACGCTGGTCATCTGACACGCTCAAAGTCCTGTCCTCCATGCCCAGCCGCACCATCGGTCAGTGTGTGTTGGTTTCATGTTTTCAGTGTCTCTCTTGCTCTGGTGAATCACAGATGTGTGCTATCAATGCTGGAAGATCTGTTTTATTATCTCGGCTAATGCAGTGCTGCTTTGTGTGTCAAATCAATCGAATTTCAAAAACTTCCCTGGCTCAAATTTTAGATGTTCCTAATATTTATTCTGAGGAAAGATAGACATGTGTAGTGATGAAAGCCAAAATATTAAAAGTCATGGATGAATGTTTACTGAGTAATCCACTATTTTGTAGAGGGAGTTCAAAATGGCAATTTTCACCTGAGATTCAGAGTCAAGTTACAGGGGGGTAAAAATGACTTCAGAAAGATGGCAGCATCAATATCTTATTTTTACACAGAGATTGGTAGATAGATTAGTAAAATATGTTGACTTTAACAATGGTTGTTGCATTATGTGCCAATGGTGACCATTCAAAAATGGGGAAACAGCACTTTTTAAAGTTTTTCTTCAAAGTTTGCATGCCTATAACTCAAGAAGTATTAAAGATATCTTAATGCCCTTTTAGATATTGGGTCTTAATAAACTTACCTTTTGGCTTCTTTATTTTTAATGCCCTATGATATTTGGATCCAGAGATATTGGAATTTCAATATGGCTCAATATGGAATTTCAATTGGTTTTTGACCACTGAAAATGTGTACATTTTAACGATTTACTCCCGGAGCCATATTGAAGTTCCAATATCTCTGGAACTGAATCTTATAGGGCATTAAAAATAAAGATGCCAAAATGAAAGTTTGTTAAAACCCAACATCTAAAAGGGCATTAAAATATCTTTAATACTTCTTGAGTTACAGACATGCAAACTTTGGAGAAAAACTTGAAAAGTGCTGTTTCCCCATATTTG
>NC_133380.1:1697393-1732157 GCF_049309525.1 Garra rufa | reverse complement strand
AATGTTGCTATAGCAACTAACTGAAATAAGTTGTATATGCACAAAAATTACTAACTAGAAATAAATAAAAACTAAAAGTCAAATAAAAAATTTAATTAAACCTAAATAAAACACAAAAAAGACATACATGCAAAGCACATATATTACTAAAAATTAATTTAAAAAAATTTGATTAAAAACTTTAGACAAAAATGTAAAATTTTCCTTGGTAACTTAAAATTACTATGTCAAAATAAATAAAAAGTAAAATTGAACTAAAATATAATATTAATAATAGTTAAATTAAATTAATATTTAAAAATATATAATATAATATAAAAACACCATATTTATGATTAATCTCTTTTTATATAATTTAACTTGAATTACTAAACTAAAACTTAAAACATAGACTAAGACATATTTAAATAACAATTAAATTAAATTAAAATTAACAAAAACACATGAATAAATTGCTAAAAAAAATCTAAATTCGAATAAAATATAAAAATTAAATAAAGTTAGTTGCCTTAGCATTTAACTAAAATTTGTTTACTTTAAAGGTTAAAGAAGGTTAAAAACACACCATAAAATATAGTTTTATTACTTAAAAATACTGAAATAATATTAATATTTATAACAATAATAATTAAATTACCACAACCAAATTTAACAAAAAATTGAAACAATTAAATAAAATATAAATATTAAATAAAGTTAGTTGCCTTAGAATTGAACTAGAATATGTTTACTTTAAAGGTTAAAGAAGGTTAAAAACACACCATAAAAGATAGTTTTATTACCTAAAAATACTGAAATAATATTAATAGTAATAAATATTTAAAAATAATAATGAAAATTATTTATAATTTTCATAGATTTTAACTCGAATTACTATAAATAAATAAAATAACTAATGCTTAAAAACACAACATAAAATATAGTTTTATTACTTAAAAATACTAAAATAATATTAATATTTATAACAATAATAATTAAATTAACAAAACCAAATTTAACAAAAAAAAATTGAAAATATAAATATTAGATAAAGTTAGTTGCCTTAGCATTTAAAAACGACTAACTTAAATTAAAACCTAAATAGTAATATTAAAAAGTAAAAAAGTAATAAAAAAAGGCACATAACTGAATTGTTAAAAATTAAAATGAAATCTGAAAATGTAAAAGAAAGGTTAATTCAAAATAATAAAAACTATGATTATATATAAATAATTAAAATGACACATTGCAGTAACTGAGACATGAGTTGAGCACAGATGTGATTTACTCACTCACTGCGTGGAAGTGGATGGTGTTGCTGGTTTGACCTCCAGCTGTCAGTCTGCAGTAGTACTTGCCCTCTGACCCCTCTGTGACCTGCAGGCTGAAGCTGACCTTGACCTTGTTTTCTGCTGCGATAAGTTCCCCTGCGTCCTTCCGGAGCTCATAGGACAGAGGTGAAGACCAGCCTGGAACCGCACACTCAAACTGGACTTCAGATCTCACGTAGGCCTCGCTGGGGCCAGACAGAACCGGTTTTAGACGCGAACCACCTGCACAGACATAAACCCGACTTTAGAAAAAACCCGACTGAATTCCCGCATCTCGCCAGACGATGGCGCCCGCAGCTGAATCATCCATCCGTTTGCTCGTCCACTGCGTAATACAGCATACAACACGGGTACAAATTCGTTGTAAATTGATTATTAAATTGTTTAACCAGGGTTTATATGTAAACTCCTTGACATAGTTCAAGATAAATCCTTTAATCTTACTACTCGAACTGTCCGTTTTAAATGATTGTTAAACAGTAAGCAATACTATGCAAAAGCGGCAGTCCTTCCTCGTTTTCACTCACTCCTTCAAGTGGACTGAATGAGTGGACTAATGTAGGGAATAGTGAATAGGGTATAGGGGGCGATTTCGGATACAGCCTATGGCTCTGAATCATGCTAGCTACATGCTAGTAACTTGTTAATCATGCTAACAACATGATAGTAAAATGGCAATCATACTTGAATCATGCTAGTAACATGCAAGTAACCATGTTAGAAACATGTTAAAGACATGCTAGTAACATGCTAATAATTATAACAACATGCTAATCATGCTAACATCATGCTAGTAACATGCTAATCATACTAGAATAATGCTAGCAACATGCTAGTAACTTGCTAATAATGCTAACAACATGCTAATCATTATAACATCATGCTAGTAACTTGCTAATCATGCTAGAAACATGTTAGCAACATGTTAAAATGTTAATCATGTTAGAATTATGCTAACAGCATGCTAGTAACTTGTTAATCATGTTAGAATTATGCTAACAGCATGCTAGTAACTTGTTAATCATGTTAGAATTATGCTAACAGCATGCTAGTAACTTGTTAATCATGTTAGAATTATGCTAACAGCATGCTAGTAACTTGTTAATCATGTTAGCAACATGCTAGTAACATGTTAATCATGCTAGCAATATGTTAGTAACATGCTTATCATGATAGCAATATGCTAGTAACATGCTAGTAACATGCTTATCATGCTAGCAATATGCTAGTTAACAATATGCTAGTAAAATGCTAGTAACATGTTAATCATGTTAGCAGCATGTTAGTAACATGATAATCATGCTACCAACATGCTAGTAACATGTTAATCATGCTAGCAATATGCTAGTAACATGCTTATCATGCTAGCAAAAATGCTAGTAACATGCTAGTAACATGCTTATCATGCTAGCAATATGCTAGTAACATGGTATTAACTTGTTAATCATGTTAGCAACATTCTAGTAACATGTTTATCATGCTAGCAGTATGTTAGTAACATGCTAATCATGCTATAAATATGCTAGTAACTTGCTAATCATGCTACCAACATGCTAGTAACATGTTAATCATGCTAGCAATATGCTAGTAACATGCTAATCATGCTAACAACATGCTAGTAACATGCTAGTAATGTTAATCATGCTAGAAACATGCTAACATCATGCTAGTAACTTGCTAATAATGGTAGCAACATACTAGGAACATGCTAAATCATGCTAGAAACATGACAATTCATGTTAAATCATGGTAGTGACATGTTAATTCACATTAAAACATGCTAGCAACATGCTAATTAATGCTAAATCATGCTAGCAACATGGTTAAACTATGCTAAATCATGCAAGCAGCTTGGTAAACATGCTGATTAATGCTAGAAACATGCGTGTTCACACTCTGTCCCAAACTTCAATTCCAACAATGATTTATTAGTAAGTATGCACAGGATGAGTGAAATACATGTAAATAATAAATAGAAGTACCGATTTCTGTCACAAGTCCCAACAAAACTGAAAAACAAAAGGAGAATCCAGTAAATACACAGTAAGTGACGTTTACTGTAAACTTCATGAGTAAGTGAAATGTTTCATTTATGGTTTCTGTGGTAAATATATGTATCAGAAACTCACCCCAGAGTGACTTGAGGAGGAAACAGAGACTTCCGGCCATCATACAGGCCTTCACTCTACTACTGATCATGAGTGTGTGTGTGTGTGTGTGTGTGTGTGTGTGTGTGTGTGTGTGTGTGTGTGTGTGTGTGTGTGTGTGTGTGTGTGTGTGTGTGTGTGAGACAGAGATATCAGCAGATCGTTCTAGTCGTGTGTTCATCAGAGATAATAAGCTGCATCTCTGTCGCTGAAGCAACAAGAGACACTTTTCCACAATTAAACACAGTTAAGTGTTAGCTAAAGCCATAATAGTTTCATTACTTGAAAATACAGAACTAAAATAAGTGAATTGTTTCATTTCAGGCAAGGCAACATTTCTCATTTTCATTTCATTTAAATAGTACTAAAATAACTAAATCTAAAACTAGATATATTTAAAAAAAATAATAATACATTGCAAAAATTAAAAAAAGATTTTCATTTTCTAGTATAAATATCTAAAAATTCTTGAATCAGGATGCATTTACCTGACAAGTAAAATGACTTGATATGTCTAGTTTTCTGAATAAATAATCTAAATTTTGTTAGTTTTTGCTTAAAGCAAGCAAAAATATCTGCCAATGGGGTAAGAAAAATAATCTTGTTTAGCCTTTGAATTAAGATTATTTTTCTCACTCCAGTGGTGGATATTTTTGATTGCTTTAGACCAAAACTAACAAAATTTAGATTATTTATTCTGAAAAATAGACATAGCATAGTATTTTAAGTCATTTTACTTGTCAAGTAAATGCATCCTGATTCAAGATTTTTTTTTTAGATATTTATACTTAAACACAAAACAAAAATACTAAGAAAATCATTTTTTGCAGTTTACTAAGAAAAATACTAAGAAAATCATTTTTTGCAAAAACACAACTAAAATTACTTGATATGACTAGTTTTCTGAATTAATAATCTAAATTGTGTTAGTTTTTGCAAGCAAAAATATCTACCAATGGGGCAAGAAAATGGGGCCTTTGAATTAAGATTATTTTTTTACTTCAGTGGTGGATATTTTTGATTGCTTTAGGCAAAAACTAACAAAATTTAGATTATTTATTCAGAAAACTAGACATAATATTTTAAGTCAATTTACTTGTGAATTAAATGCATCCTGATTCAATAATGTTTAGATATTTATACTAGAACACAAGACGAAAAAAACTAAGAAAATACGTTTTTGCAGTTTAATATTAATTACATAGACAAAAATGCTACAAAAATCACTGAGACTGTAATTAAAATGAAAACAAAAATTATAAAATAAAATATAAAATATTAACAAACACTAAAATAGTACATCAGTGATACTAATATAACACTTTATTGAGAGAATGTATTAAACAATAAACTTAAATGCACACACTAAAGTGTAACAAAATTATAATATTATGTGTGAATAATACTGACCAGGAGCTTTGAAATTTAAAGACACTTAAAGTACCACATGAATTGCAAAAATGATGTTTCCACAAACATCAGAGAGTACAAACATACTTTCCAGTACTGATACAGTTGATATTTAAGGCCCAAGAACAGTGAATATAACTATAACATCTCCACACAAAAAATACTGCATAACGATAACAACAAAAATCACTTTCAGGGCAATTACTTTCCATCTCATAAACAAACAAAACTTTGGTAATGAAAAGCACGGTTATAATAAAAAGAACATAACTATTGGAAAATCTGGAATCTGAGGGTGCAAAAAAAATCAAAATATTGAGAAAATCGCCTTTAAAGTTGTCCAAATGAAATTCTTAGCAATGCATATTACTAATCAAAAATTAAGTATTGATATATTTACTGTAGAACATTTACAAAATACCTTCATGGAACACGATCTGTATTTAATATCCTAATGAATCTTGTCATAAAAGAATAATTGACAATTTTGACCCATGCAATGTATTGTTGCTATTGCTACAAATATACCCGTGCTACTTAAGACTGGCTTTGTGGTCACAAATATAGTTAACCTTACTGGTTTAAACAAGCCTTTACACATTGAACTGACATTTGGGGGAACTTTGACCTGATATAATAAACTCAGAGGTCAAAGGTCAAGAGTACAGAAAATAAAGCTCTGAATAAAATGAAATCAGTGCAAATATTGCCTCTTCCTCAACTTTAAAAGACTCAGATCAAACATCTGGAGAATTGAATTTATTTTCCCTTTGATGTCCATTTATAGTTTTTCATGACACTTATAAACACACAAACCATTCTTTGCTTGAGTAGCTTCAGATCAAGTCGGTGCAGTTTGGTTTCTTTCTGTTTTTAAACAAAGAGGATGTTTCTAGATAGCTGTTTGTTTTAGTTTTATCATATTGATTTGACATGATGTTAGCGTATCCTCTGCTGTCGCCTCATGATGGTCGAGTGCTGCTTCACTAGGAAACGTTTATCAGAGCTGCACTGTAGAGAAAATACAGACAAAAATATAGGAATGTCACAGAATGATAAACATTATTAATATCTGTAATCTGTAAAAAGCTAATTGTTGAGTCAACTTAAAATAATTAGTTACTCAGCTGCCTTTTAAGTGACTTTAAGTTCAGTCAACTCCAAAAAGTTAAGTTGTACTAAGTGACAACTTAGATATTTGAGTTGATTCGACTTAAAATTTTAAGGCAGTCAGGTACAATCATAGCTTTTAAGTTTAACAAACTGAATTTTTTTAGTCAACTCAAATATCTAAGTTGTCACAACTCAAACATTTCAAGTTGTACAAAATTTCAAGACTAAACTTATTTGAGTTGACTGAACTTAAAAGTTTAAGGCGGTAGAGTACAGTAGCAAATTATTTTAAGTTGACTCAACAAATTGTGCTTTTTTTACAGTGTAAAAAATGCTCAGTCATAAAAATGGGACGGGACATGTTGCAAGTGTAATCTGAAATTGCATGCATTACTTGTATTTACATCATGTGTTCGTATTTTCTTTATTCGTATGTCACTTTGCATTAATGACTCTGCTAAAGGAATGCAATTAATGAAAGTCTTTGACTTCTGCTCAGTTCAAGTCACACTCACCATCACCAACATGTCCTTCAGTCTCTCGATGGCTTTGCGATTCGCTCGTCCCCGAGACACGTACGACGTCAGTATGACGCTAAAACAGAAGTATTATGGCATTATTGTAATATCATCAAATATACTATGTTGTTAATATTTTGCATTAGATTATTTTTATATTATATTTTTATATTTTAATTTAAATTAAAGTTTGTTTTCGTAATTTTTATTATTTTTTAATTCTTATATAATATTTTTGTTTTAGTTTATTTAATTTTACACTGGAATTTTTTTTTTCCCACTTAAAGTAAGTGGTTGTGCTGCCTTAAAATTTTAAGCTTGAAATATTAAACTTGGATATTTGAGTTGACTAAACTTAAATGTTTTATATAATGGCAGAACAACACTTACTTTAAGTGGGAAAAAAACATTTTTGTTTTTTACAGTGTAGTTATTGTAGTACTTCAACTTAAACTAAACTAATTTAAAAATGTTATCTACAAGTTTAAGTTATTTTATATTATTTTATTATTTTATTATATTTCAGTTCATGTTTAAATGTTTTCAATGTTTTTATTCACAATAATAACCCTGATTTAATCACACCTGTTTAGGATTAACATTTTTGTAATTTTGTTGTTTGTTTTTGTAATTTTTATTATTTTTAAATTCTTATATAGTGTTTATTTTTTAGGTTTATTCAATTTTACACTGAAAATTTTCTTTTTTTTCCCACTTAAAGTAAGTGCCTTAAAATTTTAAATTGAGTAAACTTGAAATATTAAGTTGTACTAAGCAACAACTAGGATATTTGAGTAGACTAAACTTAATTTTTTTATATAATGGCAGAACACTTACTTTAAGTGGGATTTTTTTTACAGTGTTGTTTTTGTAGTACAATTTGAAACAACATTTTATAAAAAAAGTTATCTACAAGTTTTTTTTTATATTTTATTAGATTTCATGTTTATGTGTTTTTAATGTTTTTATTCACAATAATAACCCTGATTTAATCACACCTGCTTAAGATTAACATTTTAGTAATTTTGTTGTTTGTTTTTGTAATTTTCATAATTTTAAAATTCTTATATAATGTTTATGTTTTAGTTTATTTAATTTTACACTGGAAATTTTTTTTTTTTTACTTTTAAAGTAAGTGGTCTTGCTGCCTTAAAGCAAGTTAAGCATGTTAAGCTTAGTCAACTTGAAATATTAAACTGTACTATGCAATAACTTGGATATTTGAGTTGACTAAACTTAAATTTTTATGGCACTTACTTTAAGTGGGAAAAACATTTTTGTTCTTTATAGTGTAGTTATTGCAGTACTTCAACTTAAACTAAACAAAATTTTAAAATGTTATCGACAAGTCTAAGATTTTTAAATATTTTATTAGATTTCTGGTTTAAATGTTTTTTATGTTTTTATTCACAATAATAACCCTGATTTAACCACACCTGCTTAGGATTCGACATTAGAAATACATAAACACACACTTACACTTCGGCCAGTATGAGAGCGAAAGCGAAGGCCTCAGATGAGATGTAGCTGATGCTATTCCTGACCGGATCGGGAAGCGTGTTTATACACTTACTGGTCACATTAAAC
Organism: Garra rufa; assembly: GCF_049309525.1. Classification (NCBI taxonomy): domain Eukaryota; kingdom Metazoa; phylum Chordata; class Actinopteri; order Cypriniformes; family Cyprinidae; genus Garra; species Garra rufa. The sequence goes on along the minus strand of NC_133380.1, from coordinate 1,724,072 downwards.
ACGGCTCTGTTACCTTCAAACGGTCCACAATCAACCAAAACAAACCTTAGAAAAGAACATGATAAGATTTATAAATGTGTGAAAAAACACGGTCACATAACACAAGTAACTGCAGTGTAAATATTTAGAGAGTAGGTGTTTAATGTCTAATTTTCTTTTACTAAGGCAGCACAGGTGAATAGGGTAATAATATTAGCAAATACATTTCCCCAGTTGATTAATGACAGTATATTAAGATATTTTATATTTTTACTTTTCAAGGCATCTGGCATTGTCTAACTAAATATGCATTCATCTGCATTTCCAGAAAATAATTCTGAATATTGAACAAAGCCAGATTAAAAATTAATGCTTGATTTTGTTGAGATATTAGACTTAAATGTTTTTACAGAAAGAATTTTGAATTTCTCTTTTTATAACTTAATAAATCTAAAAAATAATATGAAAGATACAGAAAAAATAAAATTTCATCATGTTTTTAGGAATAAAAACTCAGGTGAATGATATATGAACAAACCCTTCTGTAAAAACATTCAGAATATAGATATAAATAAGTTTGCTAAGTTTGGTGTATGTAAGTGCTGCTGAAGTGGAGAAAAAACTCATTTTAAGAAAACAACTTTAAGCGATTTAGATATGTAAATATGTATTGTAAGTAAACTCAGATGCAAATAGATAAAGTGTAATTAATTAAACAGTTAAATTTGTACTTTGGATGTTTTCTTTCTACTATTTAAAAAAAGACAAGTTAAATCAGAAAATACTGTCAAAAGCAAGAAAACGAATTCACAATATTTTTAGGAATAAAATGTTATATACATCAGTGTGAATAATCTATGAACAAACCCTACAGTAAAATCTTTCAGAATATAGAGAGTAATAAAACTGCTAAGTTTGGTGTATGTAAGTGCTGCTGAAGTGGAGAAAAAACTAACTCTGAGAAAACAACTTTAAGCGATTTAGACATGTAAATATGTATTGTAACTGAAATCAGATGCAAATAGATAAAGTGTAATTAATTAAACGGTTAAATGTGTAATTTGGATGCTTTCTTTCTACTAGTTTGAAAAAAAGAGAAAATAAGTTAAATGAGAAAATACTTTCAAGTGCAAAAATAAACAAAAATTCACCATATTTTTAGGAATAAAATGTTATATACATCAGTGTGAATGAAATATGAACAAACCCCTCAGTAAAAACCTTCAAAATATAGAGAGGAATAAAACCGCTAAGTTTGTTGTATGTAAGAACCGCTGAAGTGGAGAAAATTTTGAGAAAATGACTTTAAGCGATTTAGATATGTAAATATGTATTGTAAGTGAACTCAGACGCAAATAAATAAAGTGTAATAAATGAAACAGTTAAATGTGTATTTTGGATGTATTCTTTCTACTATTTGAAAAAAAAAAGTTAAATCAGAAAATACTGTCAAAAGCAAGAAAACATTTTCACCATATTTTTAGGAATAAAATGTTATATAAATCAGTGTGAATGATATATGTACAAACCCTTCAGTAAAAACCTTCAGAACACAGAGAGGAATAAAACTGCTAAGTTTGGTGTATGTAAGTGCTGCTGAAGTGGAGAAAAAACTCATTTTATGAAAACGACCTAATCGACTTAGATATGTAGATATGTATTGTTAGACAAGTTAAATGAGAAAATACTGTCAAGTGCAAAAATAAACAAAAATTCTCAATATTTTCAGGAATAAAATGTTGTGTGAATGAAATATGAACAAACCACTTAGTAAAATCCTTGAGAATATAGATTAAAGTGTAACATTTGGTGTATGTAAGTGCTGCTGAAATCTACAGATGCAAATAGATAAAGTCCCATGAATTAAATGCTTGAAAGTGTATTTGGGATGTTTTCTTTCCACTAGTCTGAAGCAAAAATAGATAAATCAGCATTGACTCGTACCTGTTGATATTGACAACTAATGTGACTACAGCCATGAAGAGACCCAACAACAGCATGAAATGGAAGAGCACAGATGAACTGGCGATCCGGAACATTCTCTGAGCAGGAACACAACACCGCATCACTGTGAACTGATAAACAGAGAAATTATATTATTACAATAGCCATTTTTACTTTAAAACATTATTTTTCTAGGGTAGTTTTTTTTTTTTTTGACAAAAAAAGTGAATCAAACATCAAACCTTTTTGATGTAGAAGAGGAAAAACAGCCTGATGGTGCTGATGGCTGGCAGTAGAGGGCAGTAAAACACGCCGACCCACGTGACCGTCTGACTGTTGACCAGATCCAGAACGTTTAAGGAGATCTCGAACTGTTTCTTGCCTAATAACTGCGCCAGCTTCGAGGTTGGAAACTTCTCCACCAATAACCTACGATCAGATGCAGTCATTAGCTAAAGCAGAGTCTCCCAAAACTGGTGTCCTGGAGTTGCAGATAATTAAATGATTAAAAATGTAAAAATGCAACGCCAAAAAGGGGATTTAAAATTAGCAACGATGTACTTAATGCTAAAGGGACATGTCAATTTAAATTTTTGAGATCCAAGGAATATTATATGTCAATGCTTTTGCATTTGCTCGCAAAAATTCAGCTTTTTCCAATGAGTATTCGCTCACAAGAGAAAAGTTGTGTTCACAAAACGTTTGCGCTCAACCAGAAAACGTTGAGTTCTCCAGCAAAACCAATGTCTTCTATAAATGTTGAGTTTTGTGAAAACTTTTGTGCTCCACCAAAAAACTTGGTGCATTAGCTTGTAACACTTTTGCGTTCTACTAATAAAACTTTGCATTCACTAACAAAACATTTGCGTTCACCTGCAAAACATTGGGTTTGTTTACAAAACTTTTTTTTGTTCTGCCAAAAAACTTTGCATTTGTTTGAAAAACGTTTGCGTTTCAAAACAGAACACTTAAAAAATACTTAAAAAACACTTTTAAAAAAGTGTTAAGTTGCATGTCACCCCTAGTAAAAAATGTATAGATTTAAAATACATTTATTTCATACTAAGTATAGATCTAATCTACACTGCAAAAAATGCTTTTCTAACTTTTGTCTTGTTTCCAGCCAAAATACTTAAAAATTCTTAAATTAAGAAGGATTTTCTAGACGAGTAAAAATTATTGTCTTGTTATTGGTATTGTCTTACCCCATTGGCAGATTATTTTGCTTGTTTCAAGCAAAAAACACGTCTAACTTTGATTTGTTTTTTTCTGAAAACAAGACAATAATTTTTACTTGTTTAGAAAATCCTTCTTGATTTAAGAATTTTTAGGTTTTTGGCTGGAAACAAGACAAAAAAATCTAAGTAAGAAAAAAAGATGAATGAAAATGTACTGACTCCAAACTTTTGAACATTAGTGTATATTATTAGGAAACCTTTCTATTTTGAATAAACGCTGCTCTTTTTAACTTTTTTTGACCAAAAAAATCTGTGAAAATTATTAATTTTTTTAAATCAGCATATTAAAATGATTTCTGAAGGATCATGTGACACTGAAGACTGGAGTAATGATGCTGAAAATACAGCTTTGCATCACAGAAATAAATTACATTTGAAAATATATTCACGTAGAAAACAGTTATTTTAAATTGAAATAATATTTCACAATGTTACTTTTTTTTTCTGTATTTTTGATCAAATAAATACAGCCCTAATGAGCATAAGAAACATCTTTAAAAACTATTCACTGCAAAAAATGCTTTTCTTACTTAGATATTTTGTCTAGTTTCCAGCCAAAATATCAAAAAATTTAGTTAAAATAATGATTTTCTTGTTTTCATAAAAAACAAGTCACAATTAAGTGAGTTTTTGCAAAATATCTGCCAATGGGGTAAGAAAAACAGAAAATTTCAAACAGAAAACAATTTAATTTTCTTAACCCATTGGCAGATTATTTCTACAAAATCCTTCTTGATTTAGGAATTTTTAGTTATTTTGGCTGGAAACAAGACAAAAAAATCTAAGTAAGAAAAGCATTTTTTGCAGTGTATTAACATATTCATCGACATATCGTTCAAGACTTACTGATAAAAAAATCTAATTCAAATGTATTTGACTTAGAGATATGTCTTCTTGTGCAAATATTTTTAATATTAAGCCTAAAATGTGTTTTAATGTCACTATTGATGAGGATTGCATGAACTTTGAACAATATTGGTCTTTAAATGTAAGATTATTAAAGTGTACCTAAAAGTATACTTGAGTGTTAAATATACTTAAGTGTATCTTTAGTTGGACTTCAGCACAACTTTTGCACAATTAAAGTCCATTAAGCACAAATAAGTTTGAGAACACTGCAAAAAATGCTTTTCTTATTTAGTTTTCTGGTCTTGTTCCCAGCCAAAATATCAAAAATTATTAAATCAAGAAGGATTTTCTAGACGAGTAAAAATTATTATCTTGTTTTCAGAAAAAACAAGTCAAAATTAAGCGTGTTTTTGCTTAAAACAAGCTAAATAATCTGCCAATGGGGTAAGAAAAATAATATTGTTTCCTGTTTGAAATTTTTTTTGGTTTTTTTTGCTTACCCCATTGGCAGATTATTTTGATTGTTCCAAGCAAAAAATCACTTAATTTTTAGTTTTTTTCTGAAAACAAGAAAATAATATTTACTCGTTAGAAAATCCATCTTGATTTAGGAATTTTCAGATATTTTGGCTGGAAACAAGACAAAAAATTTAAGCAAGCAAAGCATTTTTTTGCAGTGTATTAACATATTCCCTGACATATTGCTCAAGACTTACTGATATAAAAATTATAATTAAAATTTATTTGGAGTACTTCTTGTGCAAAATTTTAATATTAAGCCTAAAATGTGTTTTAATGTCAGTATTGATGAGGATTGCATGACCTTTGAATAATATTGGTCTTTAATTACAAGATAAATAAAGTGTACCTGAAGTATACTTGCAATAGTTGCAAAAGTGTATCTTTAGTTGGTCTTCAGCACTACTTTTGCACAATTAAAGTGCATTAAGCACCAGTTTTTATGAAGTACATAAACATGGGAACACATTAAATGGTTAAATATGGTATAAATAACTCACATTCTTGGGTAGGCCACACAAAATGCATTGAAGAAGCACTCCAGGAGGTTAAAGATGGTGAGTTTGTACATCTCCTTCCCAAACGTGTTTTCTTTGCACTGATTTAAACGGATAAACTTGTTAGAAAAGAACGTATTTGTTTCATGTTTTAGATGCAATAAAAACAGTCACAAATCAGGAAGACAACGGAGCTATAAAATGAATGTGGAGCTCTGATTTTGAATTACAGACCTTGGTGTCTATTGTTTTCTAGGAGAAACAACTTTTTACCTTCTGTTCTGAAGATGCTTGAGCTTCAATGAAGAAGAACAGATAGATGCCCAAAGATGCCAACTTTAGGAAAACACTCCTGCACATGTGGCAAAGTAATATATATATATTAAAATATAAAATATATTAGTTTAACAGCACAGGAACATGCAAATATACACATCAGAGGTCAAAGTGCATGAGCTGTCCGACCTGACCAGGGTGAGGTTGAGCTGGATGGTGAGCGAGTAATCTTCAAACTCAGAGACCTTACTGAAGACGTGCGGCAGTATATAGTTTACTGTCGTCATTGTGATCGGAGGAAGATACTCCAACATCAGACCCACAAGCCAATGATTCTCACCCTAAATAATGAAGACAGAGAGAGAGAACGATACACACACTGCCGCTTAAAAGTTTGGGATCAGTAAGACTTGTGATGTTTTTTATAAAGAAGTCTCTTATGCTCATCAAGGCTGCATTTATTTGATTAAAAACACAGAAAAAAACTGTAAAATTGCAAAATGTTATTACAATATAAAGTAATGGTTTTTATTTTGATATACATTAGACTATAATTTATTTCTGTGATTCAAAGCTGAATTTTCATCAGCCGTTACTCCAGTCTTAAGTGTCACAATGCTTCAGAAATCACTCTAATACTCAAATACTGATTTATTATTCGAATTATCAATGTTGGAAAGAGTTGTGCTGCCAAATATTTTTTTAAAACAGCATTTATATAAAAGTAAATATTTTCTAACGATGTAAATCTGTTTTTTTATTTATGTAACACATTCTTGCTGAATACAAGTTTTTTTCTTAAAAAAAAAAGAAAGAATAAAAATGTAATGACCCCAAACTTTTGAACAGAAAACATACTTCTATTTTAAATAAACGCTGGTCTTTTTTAACCTTTTTCTGATCAAAGAATCCTGAAAAAACAATATAATTTTTTTTAACAATATAAATCAGCATATAAGAATGATTTCTGAAGGATCATGTGACACTGAAGACTGCAGTAACGATGCTGAAAATTAAGCTTTGATCACAGAAATAAATTACATTTTAAAATATATTCACATAGAAAACGGTAATTTTAAATTGAAATAATATTTCACAATATTACAGTTTTTTCTGTATTTTTGATCAAATAAATGCAGCCCGAATGAGCGTAAGAAACATCTTTAAAAACCATTCACTGCAAAAAAATTTATTTAAGCTTTTTTTACTTAGATGTTTTGTCTTGTTTCCAGCCAAAATATCAAAAAAAATTTAAATCAAGAAGGATTTTCTAGACGAGTAACAATTACTTTCTTGTTTTCAGAAAAAAACTAATCAAAATTAAGTGAGTTTTTGCTTAGAACAAGCTAAATAATCTGCCAATGGGGTAAGAATTTTTTTTTTAATTATAAACAGAAAACAAGATTATTTTTCTTCCCCCATTGGCAGATTATTTAGCTTGTTTCAAAAAAAAACACACTTACTTTTGACTTGTTTTTTTCTGAAAACGACAATAATTTTCACTCATCTAGAAAATCCTTCTTGATTTAAGAATTTTTAGATGTTTTGGCTGGAAACAAGACAAAAAATTTAAGTAAGAAAAGCATTTTTTTTTTCAGTGATAAAGATCCTAAAATTTTAAGTGTCGGTGTATATATCTCATAATTCACGTATTGACCAAAACAATGTTCCTCATCAAATAAATTGTAGTTCTTGTAGGGCTTCAAGTTCTTCAATCATTTTGCTTCATATTTGTACCTTATATTGTGACCACTGTATGGCGTAATATATCAGACTGAATGAGCTTCCCAGAAGAACCAGCACCACGAAGTTCAGAAGGACGCGCAGGAAAATGAGCTCAACCCAGTTTTTGAGCGATCGCTGCTGGACTCTCTGTTGAAACGTCTGCTCCTCTAGATCCATCTGGAGCAGAGGTCAGAGGTCAGAGGTCATGCATTGGGAACGACGTTTCTGTATCCTAACTGATCTATAAACTCTCTTTCCATAAGACTGACATGACTTCTCACCTTGAGTTCGTTCCTGACAAAGTTTTGTTTGAGTGACGCTGCTTGAGGATTCTGGATGCAGAAATCCCAGCCACAGAAAACCTTGTAGCTCAAGTTGGAACTGAAGCGATTTCCTGTGAGCCACGAGTGTTTGTAGCCGACCACCGTCCTGAAGAAAGCAGCACAACAGATATCAATGTACTGAGACGCTACAGATGAGATGAGGAATGATGTGTGTATATAAATGTTCCAGTGGTGTAATGTAACGAAGTAACTTTGTTACAGTACTTAAGTACTTTCGGGAGTATCTGTACGTTACTTGAGCTTTTATTTTCTCAGTCTACTTTTACTTTTACTCCGCTACGTTTCCTAATTAAAATGTATAATTTTACTCCGATACATTTCCCGAAAGCATATTCGTTACTACAAAATAATCAGAAGTCAGGATCTCAGTCAGAATTGCGAGATGCAAACTCGCAGCTGTGAGAAAAAAGTTTTTTTTCTTAATTTTGCAAAACCGTATGAAAAAAATTATCTCACAAAAGTATTGCGTTCGTTCTGTCTAGAAAGCGTTGGCTCACAAAAATATTGCATTTGCATTGAAATTTAGTTTTTCATTTCACCTCTTTATTTCCATCACGAAAGTTTGTAAGCAAACACAAAATTTATAAACTCATAAGTCAGAATTGTGAATTTTATCTCGCAATTCTGACTTTTTCTCTCGCAAATGTTAGTTTTTATCTCACAATTCTGACTTCTTTTCAGGATTTTTTTTTTCAGAATTGCGTGATAAAAAAACTCAATTCTGACTTTTTTTTCTCCGAATTGGGTGATATAAACTCGCAGTTGCGAGAAATAAACTCAGAATTCTGACTTTTTTTTTTTTCACTGAAATTGATGATATAAACTCGCAATTGTGAGAAATAATTTTCACAAATGCAAGTTTGTATTTCGCAATTGTTTTCTCACAATTATGAGTTTGCATCTCACAAATCTGACTTTTTTCTTCACGAATGCAAGTTTGTACCTCGCAATTATGACTTTTTTTCTCAGAAATGGATGATATAAACTCGCATTTGCGAAGATTTTTTTTGCATTTACTTGTACTTTTACTTTCAATACTTAAGTACAAAAAGTATTTTTTTTAATCCTAAATGTAGAGGAGAGCGGGGTAAGTTGTCACACTGCTCATAACTCCAACACTAGAAGCTCTATCTCAAAAATGAAATAGCCACTTTGTGTGACTTCTTCTATAGTCAACCTCGTTCACATGTGGTCAAGACTGCTCTAATCTGAGGTGAGCACAAATTTTTTTATTTTTTGACCTAAAAAGTAAAGAAAAATCACTTGAAATTTTCTACTTTTCTAAACTTTGTTAGGCATAGATGTTAAAAATTATTATTTTGCACAAAATAGAGGAGACAGTAACGTGTCTTTTGATACTTTAGCTAACCTTGACATTTAGCCAACATTAGCATACCTGTCAGTTTGGGGCAAGTTGTCTCATTGACTTTGGGGCAAGTCATCACATGTGACAACTTGCCCCAGTACAAATACATGCTCAAAAAACAAATGTGCCCATGATGCTTGCACCAGAATTGTGACTCTGAAGATGAGTGTGATTAATCAGATACAGGGCATCCGTTTTGTTCAGAGGTTAAACATATTAAGTTAAGCAAGTTATTTGCAGCATTCCATTCAGTAAATCAGTTTAGATAATCTAGTGTGACAACTTACCTGTCGATGGGGCATATTGTCACAAGTGCACATTCTCCATTCAACAGTCTACAACTCCGTAATGAGATAAGATATGAAAATGTAACGAATACATCATATGTGCCTGAGACTTCCTTCTTTCATTTGGCAAGACATTTATTACATTGTGATGTATGGTGCTCAGTAAAAGTTAGACAGTGTGAAAAGTGTGACAACTTACCCCGCTATTAAGACTTTTACTCAAGTAATATTCTAAACGGTGACTTCAGCTTCTACCAAAGTCGTTTTCTGGTAAGATATCTGCACTTTTACTTACGTATGGCTTTCAGGTACTTTGTTCACCACTGGAATGTTTCCAGTTCTTTATGAAATGATGTATTTAAGTATTAGACATTTAGCTGCTGATAGAGTCTATGGTTATAGCACAACTTAGTGGTCAAGAGCAGCAAATGCAGGTTACCACAAAAACTGCAAAAATGTATTAATAGCTGAATGATCTGACCTGCGGACCACCATGATGATGCTGAGGAAGAGGACAGAGAACATGCCGAGGAGAAAGAGGATGGAAGTGTTTAGACAATCTAAATCAAGAGACCCACGAGTGTAGAAACTATGAAACACGGGAGAGTTTTCAAGAACACCCTGTAAACACAAAGAGAACCGACCCACAGCAAGAGACACAGAGAAAGAGCATGCAGGATGTTAGAGACAGACACTCAATATTTACTTGGGAAAGATAAGACAGGAATCATGTTTACATGCATATGAAATGGATCCAAGTAAACATATAAATCGAAATGCCATCAACAATTAAACTGATAATACAGTTAAATCCTTCATTTGTATTTGTGCATGTTCAAACAAAAATAACAAGCAGAAACGGAATAAAAAACGGTTTTCTAACATTGATTCTATGGAAGCTAGTTTCCATCACAGAATACTAAAAAAAATCTAAAAGGTAATTGCAACTTTTTTTCTCCACAATTTGAAGTTTAAATCTCACAATTTTGACTTTTTGTTTCAGAATTGAATTATGTTTTTTTCTGCCATGGGAGATTTTTTTTTTCAGATTTCTGACTTTACATTTCTGACTTGTTTCTGCCGTGGAATAAAAAAATAAAAAGCTAACTGCAACTTTTTATCACCAGTTTCATCTCTCTTTTTTAATTTTTTTTTTATTTCTGCCATATTTTTAACTTTTTATCTCACAATTTTTACTTTTTCGGGATTTCTGAGCTTACATCTCGCAATTCTGTTTTTTTGTTTTTTTAATAAATAAAGAATAAAAAAGGTAACTGCACATTTTTATCTGACAATTTTGACAATTTTTCATATTTTTAACTTTACATTGTACAATTTTTTTCTGCCATGGAACAAATTTTTTTTCCACATTTTTTCTCTGATTTCCTTTACATTTTGCAATTCTTGCCAAAATTGTTCTGATTTCTAACTTTACATCACAATTTTTTTTTCAATGGAACAAAAAATAAATAAAGTAATTGCGCTTTTTAATCTCACAATTTTGACTTTTTCAGGCTTTCCGAGCTTATATAATGCAATTCTTGCAATTTTTTTAATGGAATAAAAGAATAAAAAAGATAATGGCAACTTTTTATCTCACAATGACAATCTCTGATTTCTAAGTTTACATTGTACAATTTTTTTCTGCTAAGGAACAAAAAAAATTGCACATTTTTATCTCACAATTTTGACAGTTTTTCTCTGATTTCCTTTACAGTTTGCAATTCTTACCAAAACTTTTCTGAGTTCTAACGTCTCACAATTTTTTTCTGCTATGGAACAAAAAAATAAAGTAATTGCGCTTTTTAATCTAACAATTTTTTACTTTTTCTGGATTTCTGAGTTTACATCTCGAAATTCAGTTTTTTTTTTTTCATGGAATAAAAGAAAAATAAGTAACTGCGACTTTTTATCTGACAATTTTGACTATTTTTTTTCTGATTTCTAACTTTACATCTCACAATTTATTTCTGCTATGGAACAAACAAAAATTGCATATTTTTATCTCACAATTTTGACAGTTTTTCTCTGATTTCCTTTACAGTTTGCAATTCTTACCAAAACTGTTCTGAGTTCTAACGTCTCACAATTTTTTTCTGCTATGGAACAAAAAAAAATTAAGTAATCTCACAATTTTGACTTTTTCTGGCTTTCTGAGCTTATATCTTGCAATTCTTGCAATTTTTTTCATGGAATAAAAGAATAAAAAAGTTGATTTGATTTCCTTTATATTTCGCAATTTGCCAAAATTGCCAAAAATTGCCAAAATTACCAAATTGTTGTTGTTTTTTTCCTGACATAAAATCAAAAAGTACAAAAAAAAGGAAATCGCAACTTTTTATCTCAGAATTCTGAGTTCATATCTCACAATTGCAAGAAAAAAGTCAGAATTGCATGATTTTTAAAATAAATGTATTTCATTCCTTGTCGGAAAAAAGCTTCAATATAAATGATTATATAATATTAAGTGAGTTTTCAATTATATTAAATGAGTTTAAAATACTGAGTTATTAAATACTGAAACCTAAAAATGATGTGAGTGAACATGGTGAGGACGGACCATGATAAAAATGACTTACTGATCCAACAAAAAAGTCTTTGAATGAGTAGTTGTGGAATCCCAGAGATCCTAAAAGAATCAAATCATGTTTTTATTGGTCATCAGATCAGTGTCAGTTCATCATGTTTAACTCCTGACCCGTGGCCGCTCTCACCGTGAGTACTTGAGCTCTCTCTGAACACCAGCGTTGGCGTGAGCACCGATCCGGCGATGATGACGCAGTACAGCAGGTTCAGACACAGCAGGTAACGCAGGAACACAAAGTATGCCTTCACCCCGACCCCAAACTGACCTGTGAGGCAGATCAGATACGGTTAACCAGTCTGATCATCATACTCACCTACATACAGTATAACCAGTGTTGGGGAAAGTTACTTTTAAAAGTAATGCATTACAATATTGAGTTACTCCCTAAAAAAGTAACTAATTACGTTAATTAGTTACTTTTTACAGAAAGTAATAAGTTACGTTACTTTCGCGTTACTTTTTAAATCTGGGCAGGGCTTGCTTGTTTGTTTTTAATATAAAAAGTTCGATTTTTGTCAAATGTAAAAGCCTTTTAAACCAAAAGCCTCAGGTTTAGAGAAAAGTAAATTAACGTCTGTACAGTAGACCTCAGAAGAATAAATGTCAACTCTTTAGCTTTTATAAAGGAAAACAAATGTTAGATTATCTTGAGTCATTTTTGCTTATTAGTATGGATAAAATTGGTTAATAAAATGGGATTAAATACATAAAGGATATTTGTATTATTTAGCATTTAATTATTGCAGGTTTGCATTGAATTTCAGTGTTTTTGTTCATTTTGAAGAACACTGTATCTGTTTTTTAGTGAGTGAGATGAATTAATGCATGTTCACATTTATTCTAGAACTAAAGGAACATCTTACTCACAATTTCTCTCAACATGGAGACAGGAGAGCTTTTAATCAATAAATGGGGGAAAAAGTAACTGGTGTTACTTGTTTGAAAAAGTAACTCAGATATTTTCGTGTCAATTAAAAAGTAATGCGTTACTTTATTAGTTACTTGGAAAAAGTAATATTATTACGTGACTTGCGTTACTTGTAATGCGTTTCCCCCAACACTGCAGACTACACTCACAGTCAGTCACCTTCGATCTTGTGGAGAGTGTGACTCCAGGGCAAGAGTCCTGATATAGCTCCGCCCAGATGCTCCTTTAAGCGCCGCCTTGTAATCTGCTGGCTCCGCCTCCACGAGTCCCAGGAGCCAATGCTGCGTCTCTGTAGGTGCTGCCGGTCTCTAATTGGCACAAACTGATTGGTCAAATCTCTGAAACAGTACTAGACAGTACTAGACAGCGATTTATTTGTTTTCAAACTACTTCAGATTTGAATTAAGCTACAAACTCCATCATAATGCACAATGTGAACATCTAACATGTATTTAGAGCTGCAGCTGGTCATATTAATGGAGTGTTTCACTAGTTAGCAGTAAACCGATTACCTCACCTTAGTATATTTCTCGATTTGTGTTGGATGTTATCTTTGGAATGAAAATATGGATATTTTATTTGTAAACATCATACTTGTTTTTCGCTTATTTCAGTTAATGTCATAAAACTAGCGAGCTAAGTCAGTAGTAGTACTGTCAGTGTCGTGTAAACATGGCTGAAGATGCGAAAAGCGGAGAAACAGACGAACCGAATCAATTGAGTGAGTCATTTATACTGGAACTGCTTTGATTGATTCAAACTCGTGACTTTGATCATTCAGTTCAAGCAATTCACTAGCAAAACCAGATCAAAATAAAAGAGTCATTCATTTTTACATTTTTACATCACTTCTAATAATTTTGAAAAGCACTTGCGTTGCAAAATAATTAATTGTTTCAAACTGCTTTTGAAACAATTTTTGATTTGAAATGGTTTCAAATCATATTGGGAATCATTTGATTCAAATCGTGACTTCAAATCGCGAATCGTGAACTTCAGAGAGGGTTCACAAATCTTTTGGCTCAGATCGGAAATTGGAGTGTGAATCACAAATCATTTAATTCAGATTGGAATTTCGGAGCGGGTTCACAAATCTTTTGGTTCAGATTGGACTTTAGAGCATGGATTGCAAATCATTTGATTCAGATTGGGACTTCAAGCGCATAATGTGAATCATTTAATTCAGTTTGGAATTCGGAATTTGATTCAGATTGGGACTTTGAGCGATGATCCCAAATAATTTTATTCAGATCAGGATTTCGACTGCATATTGTGAATCATTTGATTCAGATTGGAAGTTTAGAGCATGGATGGTGAATCATTTGATTCAGATTAGGACTCCAGCCGCATATTGTGAATCATTTGATTCAGATTAGGATTTCGACCGCATATTGTGAATCGTTTGATTCAGATTATGATTTCGACCGCATATTGTGAATCATTTTATTCAGATTGGAATTTTAGAGCGTGGATGGTGAATCATTTGATTCAGATCAGGACTCCGGATGCATATTGTGAATCATTTGATTCAGATTGGAACTTTAGAGCGTGGATGGTGAATCATTTGATTCAGATTGGAACTTCAGAGTGTGGATGGTGAATCATTTGATTCAGATTAGGATTTTGACTGCATATTGTGAATCATTTGATTCAGATTGGAACTTTAGAGCGTGGATGGTGAATCATTTGATTCAGATTGGAACTTCAGAGTGTGGATGGTGAATCATTTGATTCAGATTGGAACTTAAGAGCGTCGATGGTGAATCATTTGATTCAGATCAGGATTTTGGCCGCATATTGTGAATCATTTGATTCAGATTGGAACTTAAGAGCGTCGATGGTGAATCATTTGATTCAGATCAGGATTTTGGCCGCATATTGTGAATCATTTGATTCAGATTGGAACTTAAGAGCGTCGATGGTGAATCATTTGATTCAGATCAGGATTTTGGCCGCATATTGTGAATCATTTGATTCAGATTGGAACTTCAGAGTGTGGATGGTGAATCATTTGATTCAGATCGGGACTTTGTTGGTTAAACTATAGTAACTGTTTTGTTGTTTATGTATTTTTTTGGCCACACTAATTTATGGTTAAGTTAAAATTTATGTTATTTTACTTCTAATCTTTTTATTGTTATTTAACAATACAATAAATACTGATATATTCATATACGTTTTACAGATTATCTTCATTTAAACCTACTAAAAAATTCCAGTTTACATTTTGTTTTTATTATTATTATTATTTTAGCATTTTAATTAAAAACTTATATATATATATATATATATATATATATATATATATATATATATTTTATCTCAGTTTAATCCTATTAATATATTTTTTTGGCATTGTAATTTAGTTTCAAATTAGATTTTATGTCCAATTTTTCATTGGTATTTAATAAGACAATACATGTTATATGCAATGAAAAGTAAAAAATAACGGATTCTTTCCATTTAAACCCACTCAAAAATTGAAAATGAATACAATACCAGTTACCCACAGTTTTCATTTAAAATATTATTAATAACTAATTAATAATTTATATAATTTTAAGTCATCCTGCATCTTAGAGGAGTTTGAATACTAAAGACGAGCAGTTTTTATAGTAGGCTATAAAAAACTATAAACAACATGACTTGGTTTTCTGTCTCTGTTCGTTCAGTGTTTTGCAGTGTGTTTGCAGATGAAGATGCGCTCATGTTCTCTCAGACGTGTCTCTAACCGGATGTCTCTCTTGTCCTGCAGACAGACGGGCAGATCTCGGAGCGGGATGTTGGGGTTCGAGGAGATTTTGTCCAAACTCTCATCCTGCCGCCGATGAGCCTGCGAGCTGGGCAACAGGCCGAATATCTCAGTCTGATAGTATTCGCACGAGTCGCTGGACAGATCTGAGCTCCAGCTCTCAGCTGTGTGAACAAACATCAGCATTCTTTAATACTCAAATTAAAAGGGTTTTGCAGCAATGCATTAGAACAGATGTGCTCAAACCAGAGCCAAAGTTGACGTTTGATTTGGCCCAGCATGCCATACCACAAAATTAGGATTTTTTTTAATGTAAAAAAACCTGTGAATTATATGTTCCAAAAAAAATATGTAGTTAATAAAAAATATATAATATTATAAAATTAATGTGTGTGTTTGTGTGTTTATGTCTGTCTTTAAGCAGTAGTTTTGATGGTGAGTGACTTATAAAGCGAGCAAAACCAAATAGTTGTTGTAGATGTATTTATAGACAAACCACAGGAGAAGGAAGTCAGATGTCCAAATCATGATGCATAAATGATTCAATACCATATAAGCTGTCAGCTGATCAATGATGGTCTCAATAATCATTAATACACATGTTCTTTACCTGATAGGAGTCTGTGGAAGTTTGGTATCACGTCTTCTTTCTCCATGATCCGTCAGTGACCTGCGGCCTTACAAACACATTCAGACAAACACAGAGCTCAGAGATGGACGGACGCGTCGAGTGTGCAGCAGTTCTCTTCTCTTTGTCACTTGTGTGTGTGTGAGTTTGCAGGAAGTCATGTGATGATCGAATGTGGGTGTTGCATCTGAATGTGAGAACAAGAAGCTCTGAGATCTCAACTCAAAGTCTGGCATGTTTAATGAACTCAATCAGGCAGAACAGAGTGATGCAGACGGACATCTGATGGATTTCTGGACAGGTGAGAGGATGATGGATATGTATTTACACTCTCTGCTCTTCCCACACACACTGACCAATACATTTACAGTCATTTATGATTTAAAAATAATTGTATAGATTTACATTTATGTTTAACATTTTTTTTTTTTACATCTTTTACTTTTTAACAAGAGGATACATTAAAATACTTTTAATTTAAACACACTCAAACATTTCAGTTCATATCTTGATTTTGTTATTTATTTATTTATTTATTTTATAATTTATTTAGCATTTTAATTTAGTGTTGAGTTGCATCTGATTATATTTGACTTCTAATCTTTAAATTGGTATTTAACAAGACAATAAATAATGGTATATTCAATTAAATTAAATTAAAAGAAAAATTCAGTTTATATGTTGATTTATTATTTTTAGCATCCTAATTTAGATTTGAGTTATATTTTATTTTATTTTACTTCTGAGTTTTCATTGGAATTTAACAAGTCAATAAATAATGGTATATAAAATGAACATTTAAATGAATAATAAAAAAGATTTCTATCTTTAATTTATTTTATTTTAGTCTTAAGTTCGATTTTATTATATTATTGTATTATTATTTGGTAATTTAACAAGACAATAAATAATAGTACATTCAATTAAATTGAAAAAAGCCAATTAATATGTTGATTTTATTTATTTATTTAATTTTTATTATTATTCTTTAGCCTTTAATTTAAGTTTGAGTTACAGTTTATTTTATTTTACTTCTAATTTTTTACTAGAATTTACCAAGTCAATAAATAATGGTATATTCAATGAAAATAATAAAAAAATGTATATTTTGATTTTGTTTAATTTTATTAAAACAAAATACATTGAGTTACATTTTTACAATTTTTACTTATTATTATTATTATTATTATTATTTGATATTTAACAAGACAATAAATAATGGTATAATTAAAATGTCTAACACTTAACTTTTTTTTCTTCTTCTTCTTCTTCTTATTATTATTACTATTTAGTATTTAACAAGACAATAAATAACGGTATAATCAATAAAATGTTTTTCTCCATTTAAACATCAATTTTTAAAATTAAATTTAGCTAAATTTATTTTTTCTGCTGTTCAAATTGAGTTTGATTAGTTCATGCAAACCAACACATTTAGATGATTTTTTTTTTAAAATTATGAATACAAAAAGCAATTTCTAGCCAAGCTACAAAACTTTAAAAATGTATGCATTTTAAAGACGCTTTTATCCAAAGCAACTAAAAGTTAATTTAAAGTCTACATTTGATCAGTTAATGCATTCCCTGGGAATTGAACCCATGACCTTGGTGTTGCAAGCACCATGCTATTGAAAATTAAATTTCAATATTTATAATTTAATATTTTATTCTCATCGACAAGCATGCACTGCAAAAGTAATTTTCTTAATCAAGATTATTATTTGTTTTTTTCCTGTCATTCCTAAATCAAGAAACATTAGCTTGAGAAGCAAAATGATTTAAGCTAAACTACTAAACATGCATTATTCCTCACTCCTAAGCTATTAAGTGCTATTATATTGCATGGTAATAGTTTTGTGGTTGTTTTTAACACAGTCATCTCTGTTTGCATGTGTATGGAAAAGCTGTGCCTTGATGGCAGTACTTCACACAAACATCTTGAGCAACACAAACTAAACCACATTCTGTAGAACTAAGCTGAGTTTAACGCTCACCCACACCAACTTCCTCCATCAGCATCGATGAACAATAAACTCTGACACAAAGAGAGAAAGACACATGAGTAATCACCCAGACCACAGATGTTTACGCTTTAAAGAGCATCTGAACAGGAACTGCATTGAACTGAAGCTGCCAGCAGGTAGAATTCTGTTTTATATTTAGTCAAAGTCTAGATTGAGGCTTAAAAACATCTTACAACTTATTTTTTTATGAAGTAGAAAGTGTTTTAACTCTTTGATTTATGTGCCCTCTGATGGCTTGTTTTGATGATGTGTTTGACAGCAGCCAAAGGTGCAATGAATCGGCTCATACCATTTTTAAATGAATGAGATCATTCACGCTTTGTGTGTACTGTAATGTATCCACGATAATACTACCTCCTAGTTGCATAATATACTGATTACCACGCTTTATGTGAACATCACAAAGTATTTTCCTTGTTTTATAACTTATAAGATGATAAATCATGTCACCCCCCCTACGGAAACTAAAGTGACTCAGTCCTAGTAACGGTTCAGTTTGAACCGACTCTTTTTGATGACTCATTTGAACTGATTCGGATTTCCTCTCGTCTCTAGTCAGTCGGTGTCACTAGAAGTTTGTTGGAGTAGCTGTGCGGGGTCCAAAAGGAACATCTGGTGAGTTACACTTCATTTACTTGATTTATTCATCTCAGACAAAGTTTTGAACGGGTTTAGAAGAGAAACCATCGAGAGAAAGTTGATGTGAGCGCGTTTGAACTTCGGCAGGTGTAAAAACAATAATATTTCCTCAGTTAGGTATTACACTCTTTGTCACATGTTTAGTGTTTACATGTGAAACCTGGAAAGCAAAAATGAAACACTGTATCAGATGTTTTAGTAGTTCTACATGAGCTTCACATTCATATACCAAGGTCCCAAGGAATACCATTGTATCTTTATCAAAAACGTAATATTTCCATGATAAATGTTTAAAACATGGCAAAACCATGGTACTTTTCGCTTCTTTGTTGTTATGTGTCCTCAACCCAAACTGACTGATTTATTGGCTGTGTCTCATATTGAATGAATATAAGATTTTATCTGAACTAGAAGGATTTAGGTTTACTATTAGAGCATGTAGGGAGCTCACTAGATTTAAAACAACCAAAAATTTAAGTTTAGAGTTAGAGTTCAGAGTTGACCAAAACAAACAAAAACATAGTATTACCATGGTATGTTTTGCTTCTGTTTTGTCTAAGCAGGGAGCTCACTAGATTTTGAAACAACCAAAATGTTTAGTTTGTTTGTTTCGAATGGGAATCTGATATTTACCATGATATTGCCATTGTAGTTTTCAAAAAAAGTATGCTTTTTCCATGTTACAAAACCAAAACATGGTAAAACCAAGGTACTCTTCACTTCTGTGTTGTTCGTGTACTCAACCCAAACTGATTGGTTTATTGTCTGTGTCTCATATTGAACGAATATAAGATTTTATTTGAATCACAAGTATTTAGGGATACTATAGAGCATGTAGGGAGCTCACTAGGTTTAAAACAACCAGAAAGTGCATTAGTT
This sequence comes from Garra rufa, assembly GCF_049309525.1. Lineage (NCBI taxonomy): Eukaryota > Metazoa > Chordata > Actinopteri > Cypriniformes > Cyprinidae > Garra > Garra rufa. The sequence continues at coordinate 1,704,611 of NC_133380.1, read as the reverse complement.
TCATTAGTTGCAGATTTCAGATATGACCAAAACAAACAAAAACATCGTAGTACCATGGGACGTTTTGCTTCTGTTTTGTCTAGGTTGTCTCACTAGGTATTGAAACAACCAAAATGTTTAGAGTTTGTTGCAGATTTCAGATTTGTAATGAATCTGAATGAGAATCTGATATTTACCATGATGTTGCCATTGTAGGTTTCAAAAAAAGTATGGTTTTTCCATGTTACATAACCAAAGCATGGTAAAACCGTGGTACTTTTTGCCATTTTGCTAGTTTGCTGACTCAAAACTTGGTGTTTGTATTTCAGACTCCATCCCTATCAGAAGTATTTTGGGTTATCAGAGGAATGTATGATGCACACATATGTGCTGCCTAGGTAGGGAGTTAACTAGGATTTGAAACAGTCAAAAGTTTTGTTTCTTGCAGATCAGATTTGTAATGAATCAAAATGAGAGTCTGATATTTACCATGGTATTGCCATTAGTACATGACTAAAACATGGTAAAACCATACTGTTTTGCTAGATTGGCTGTGTCTCAAAACTTAGTGTTTGTATTTCAGACTCCATCCACATCAGACTTATTTCGGGTTTTCATAGAAGATTGTAGATGCACAGACATGCTGCCTACTAGGGAGCTCACTAGATTTTAAAACAACTGAGCAGTTCAAATTTAGAGTTGATTTGTTGCAGGTTTCAGATTTCACCAGAACAGACAAAAACATGGTAGTAACATAGTATGTTTCGCTTCTGTTTTTCTGATTGATTCATTGGCTTTGTCTCAAAATTTGGTGTTTGTAAATCACACTCTATCAGTCTCAGCAGTATTTTAGGTTTGGGATTGCATACACAGACTTGCCGCCTAGGTAGGGAGCTCACTAGGTTTGGAAACAGCTATAAAGATGAAGTTCAGAGTTTTATTTGTCACAGATTTCAGATTTGTAATGGATCTGATATTAACCATGGCACTGCTATTGTACAGTACATAGCCAAAACATGGTAAAACCATGGTACATTTAGCTGTTTTGCAGTCTAATTGATTCATTGGCTGTGTCTCAAAACTTGGTGTTTGTATTTCAAACTCTGTCTATATCAGAAGTATTTTGAGTTATCATAATGTGTGATGCACAGACATGCATAATTTACCATGGTATTGCCATATACGGATACAAAAAGTATCCTATTACCATAGTACATAACCAAAACATGGTCAAAGCATGGTATTTTTTGCTGTTTTGCTTGTTTCCTTAATGCAGACTGCTTCATTGGCTGTGCCTCAAAACTTGGTGTTTATATTATCATAGAGCAATGTATGATGCACAGACGTTCTGAAGCAGCAGTTCAGAGTTTTACTTGCATTGAATTTGAATGGGAATCTGATATTTATGGGAATGACATCAGAATGTGATTAATCTGAAATGTGAAAGGGAGCGATTGAATGAATTCTGGCAGATGTTGTCATTTGTCATGCGCCGTGACACGAAACAGAACGAAGCCGTTGTGTCTCTGATTCAGAGGAATTCTCTTTGTGTTCGCCTGAATGAACGTGAATTGTTTCTCAGGGTATTTTTGGAGACTTTCCACTCTGCTCTTTCACCCGCTATGTTTCCCAGATGGTTATGAACTGGACAGAACTCTTAGAGAAAGCAGTTGTGATTATTCCATGTGTAACATGACCACATAGAACCGGTCGGTTCTTCACTCTTGCTCTAGTTCCAGACGCGCCAGTGTAATCTGAGCTCTGTTGTGCGTACGGCTGTTTCTAGTTCTGCACTTTTGTTTGCTGTTCTCACACAATGACTGTGTCTCTCATAAACCCCCTCCTTTGTTTGGACGCGTTTCAAATGGCGTTTTAGTCCCCCGGCGGGTCGTTTCCCTTCACAACACTCCCACACTCATAATCAGGATGTCCAATACATACACAGTTTAACAGCTGTCTTGCATTTACATTCATGTGTTTGGCTGATGCTTTCATCCAAAGTGAGTTGCATTGCGTTCGGTCTGTGTTTGATCAGCCCATGGATGTCATCAGAATCAAAGCTGTGAGCTTCATCTGGATGAGTAGTGTACATACTAGTGCACTTTAGATTTGCCACAGGTCAGAATGGAGTTGTTTAGTTTTCTGTGTTGTGGAGTTTTGAGCTTGACATTAATAGCCTGGGTTACCAGAACCGTGACTCATTATCTGGTAAGTTTGTGCTACTAAAACCTCTAAGAAAAGTAGCCTTTTCCAGTCATAGGACTAAAAAACTGGCAAAAGTATTGGGACACTTCCTTCTAATGATAGTTTTGACTACTTCAGGGTCATTCCATGTCAAATCAACAAATTTTAAAAAACTTCCCTGGCTCCAATTTTTGATTTTGCTAATATTTATTTTGAGGAAGGATAGACATGTATAGTAATGAAAGGCAAAATATTAAATGTCATTGATGAATATTTACTGAGTAATCCACTATTTTGTCGAGTGGGTCAAAATGGCAAAAATATGTTGACTATGTAGCAATCTTTGTTGCATTATGTGCCAATGGTGACCGTTCAAAAATGGGGAAACGGCGCTTTTCAGGTTTTTCTCCAAAGTTTGCATGCCTGTAACTCAAGAAGTATTAAAGATATCTGAATGCCCTTTTAGATAGTGGGTCTTAATAAACTTTCCTTTTGGCATCTTTATTTTTAATGCCCTATGAGATTTACTTCCAGAGATATTGGAATTTCAATATGGCTCCAGGAGTAAATCATCAAAATGTACACGCATTCATTTGTCAAAAACCCAATGTAGGTCAGTTTGAAAAAATGCAATACTTATTTTCTTTTAAAAAGGAATGTCTGAAGAACAAATAATGTTAAAACTAGAGATGTATCTTGTTTCGTTCTGTCAAAACAACTGCATTGAACATACCAGTCTGAGTGACATAAATCGTCTTTTTCCAAAGTTTGAGTGCCTATAACTCAAGAAGTATTAAAGATATCAAAGTATGACTTTAGATTCTAATTGTTCTTAAACTTTTCTTTTAGAATATTAATTTTCAAGACCCTACATCGTTCAGTCCCAGAGATATGGAAATCTCAATGAGGCTCCAAACTATTGCTACAAAATTAAAATCATACAATACCCTAGAATATCTTTATATGCTTAACATTCAGATTTTTACTTTTGGTAATTACTAAAGTAGTCAGACCTGTTCAGTAGAATACTTTTGGCAATATACTGTGTCTAGGGCCTTAAGGGTTCGAAAACGAAACAGAATTGCAGAATAGAATTTATTGTATAAGGAATTGATGACAATAAGACTTTACAAGGTTAATTAAACCCCTCTACTGCATGCATATTGATGGTACATGATAATAAAATTATTCCACATCATTTTTTTGGTTTGTTTGGGAACATTTTACTGATAAAACATTTTTTTTGGACCCTCACCCCCCATCCCAAAATATTTTTTCGTTGTCTGTGGGCAACATTGCGCAACAAATGTCATAAAACCTGACACACGCACACATAATTTTTTTTTTTAATGTACAGTTCATGTCATTTTAAATAAGATTACTAAAGCAAATAATCTTGCTTTCTTCCCACACCGTGCTTCTGTGACCATGTGTCAGAACAGGACGTCCCACCTTCAAATGGTGCTTGATAGTGTCTCCCACACCTTATTGGACTGATCTTTGATACTTTTCAAACATTTTAATTGGTTGAAATCTATAAAAAAAAAACATGTATTGAACACAGGGCATTAGCAAAACTTTCCGTTGCTGCTGTAGAGGGTTAAATAGTTTAATAATGTCATTCGATTACAACCATTTTCGATACAAATTTGTATTAAATCATAAATATAGAAAAAATTAATCAGAAGAGACAGAATGTCTGAAAAAATAAAACATTTCATGGGGATCTGTTATTGTAAAAAAAAGTAATAAAAAAATTTATTTTCTCAAAATTATTAAAAGTTCTGAATTACATTTTTTAGACTTGATTAGACATGCTTTTTGATTATTGCATTTAATTAAACCAGAATCCAGAAACATTTAAATGAGAGAAAAAAAACTTAAATAGATTTCAAAGGGCCCTAAAATGTAATCTTTGTTAAATTGTTTAAAAGGTTAATTATTTCATTATTTAAAAATAATTCATCATGAATTTTTGAATATTTAAATGTAATAAAAAAAATGAAATGGACTATATCATTTCCAAAATTATGAAAACATTTTTTAAATTTAAAATAAATCTGGGAAAAATGAATTTCCACCTAATATTTATATTTTATCAACTGGAATTGAATAAAAAACATAAAGCTGAAATAAAAATAAACCTTAATGGACCTAATAATACCTAAAATGACAATGACACTTACTAAAAATTTAAATAAAAATAAAAGGTAATTTAAAATATTGATAAAAAAAAACTGTAATAGTATATCAATAATACTAAGAAATACTGGCAAGTAACATAACGGTAGTAGGTAATCTGTGTTTTATTTTCAGATTTTCAAAAAGCAATGTTTTGTAAATGTAATACACTTAAAAAAAATTAAAATATAAAAAACTAGGGCATGCTGATTAATCGATTCAAAATAAACTTTTATGTTTGAATACTATATGTGTGTGTGTACTGTGTATATTTATTATGTATATATAAATACACACACACACACACACACACACACACACACACATACATATAATAAAAAAAGAAATAGTTTGTATTGTATGTATTTGTATGTAAACACTATTTTATATTATCTAGAAATATAAATATTTTACATTACACATGTATGTGTGTGTATTTATATATATATATATATATACACATAATAAATATACACAGTACACACACATATAGTATGTAAACAAACATTTATTTTAAATCAATTAATCATGACTAATTGTTTAGCAGCTCTAAAGCAAATTACTAAAAATTATAAAAAATAAAAGCTAGTTTAAAATATTGATTAAAAACTGTGATTAATATGTAAGTAAGACTAAAAAAATACTGGCAAGTAACATGGTAGTAGGTAATTTGTGAAAAATGTAAAATATTAAAAACTTTACTGCTACTATATTTATGATGTTAATCATCTGAGGACGATGATGACGCCGCCGTCACTATTTATAGTCAGTTTTCCTACAAGATCAAGAGTGTAAACTTTAAATGTTTATATCTCTCAAAAGTGTGTTTTGGTCAACTTAAAGATGAGATTGAGACGTGTGTTTAATGCACATTAGAGTGGATTTTACTGAATTACAATTCAAGGAAATTCAGCAGGTCACAGCACTGTGGGAAATGATGTGCTCTGCTGTTCCGCATCCTGTTTCGCTTGATGCAATACAGATCAGTAGGCAGCCAAAATTATTTTAAAATTGCTATTATAAAATAGCAAAAAAAAACTAGGGCTGCACGATATTGGGAAGAAATTACATTGCGATATATTTTTTTCCTGTGATATATATTGTGATGTGTACAAATTCATTTATGTTCATCAGGTGTTTTGAACTGCTTAAAAATCAAATAATATTTCAAGAATAATTGGGGAAATTTTGTAAGCATTTTCAAAGAATGAAAAAATGTAAAAGTATAATCAAAACCCTGAAATAAAATACTTTTTAAAGCTTATTTTGGGTTGTTTCATAAACAGTTTGACTCACCTTATTCACTGTCAATTCAGGCAAATCAAGGCTCTAATATGTTATGAAATTAATAATGAATGCTGCTTTTACCCTGATGAAAGGGAACTCATTTTGAGAATGAAAAGAGGACACTTCGTTATCTATTTTGTCACAAAATTTGAAAAAAAAAAAAAAAAAAGTCAGAAGATTCTTTTTTTTTTTTTAGTTTTGCATACTTTGTTTAGCCAAAGTAAAACAAGTGTTGCTCATCAGCTAACAAAAAAGATTAAACTTTTCCACAACTCTATAAAAAAATGGGCTTCTTTCTCAGAACTGTTGCATAAAGTAAATATAAATATTCAAATACACCAATTTGGTGCTTCTGTAGGCTATGCATTAATTTACTAATTGAAGCGGTTGTTGCTGGATAATATTCCACTTGTGCCTTGCATTTTTTGTACAGCTCTGGGATGGCAATCCGAAATAGTTTTTTGGCAATCTGATCTGGTTTTGCATTCGTCATACAGTGCTTTGTGGTGCCGACTTAAATGGTCAAACAAATTCGTAGTGTTTCCGCGAGTTGTGGCAAAGCACCTGTTTTTGGTCAGCATCATCGTTTTTGTATCCAGAATACTTCCATATGACCGACGTTGCGTTCCTTTTTGCGACCAAATCTTCCATTTCGGCGCTTTTCTTCCGTCCCGCGCTCATTTCGTCATGCGCACCAAAGAGTATGTGCGCACGCACACTGTAAAAAGTGAACAGTTGGATCAACTTAAAAAAATTACTTCAATTGTTAACACCTAAAAAAATTAAGTTGATTGAGCTAAGATTATCTAAGTGTTGTCAATCACACTTAAATAATCTTAGTTCAATCAACTTAAATTTTTTAGGTGTTACCAATTGAAGTAATTTTAAGTTGATCCAACTGTTCACTTTTTACAGTGCAGAGACTGCATGCAAGAAGTAGGTGAAGCAATGTGTGCTTTGTAGTTTTTAAAGAACCCTTAAATATGAGCAAAAATCATTCCAAGCAGCGACAGCGAGAGACTGTTTAGAAGCGCGTCGCATGTCTTCATGAGAAGAGAAAGGTTACTGTATGATGACTGAAATCATCCATTAGTCAATCAACTACAGAACGTTCTGTTGTCTAATACACCAGACACCAATTGTGTTTATTCTGACAGCAGCTCCTTAGCCAGGGTTCAAAGACCAAAGATGACAATCATTCACAAATCTGCTGCTGCCAGCAAAAACTAGGACTGAGCTCTTCTTGCGGGTTTACCACTAAATAAGTCAACATTCAGAAATGTTAGTATTGGCATTTTACTGTTGTTCTGTCAAATAAAATAAAAAAGTAAGACAAAAATAATTCCAACAGCTCTAATGCATTTATTCTAACATTCTCCTTTGCTCAGCAAGGCTGGATTTATTTGCAGTGTTGGGGGAAACGCATTACAAGTAACGCAAGTCACGTAATAATATTACTTTTTCCAAGTAACTAGTAAAGTAACGCATTACTTTTTAATTGACAAGAAAATATCTGAGTTACTTTTTCAAATAAGTAAGAGTTACTTTTCCCCCCCATTTATTGATTAAAAGCTCTTCTGTCCCCAT
>NC_133380.1:1687393-1694893 GCF_049309525.1 Garra rufa | reverse complement strand
ATAAGGACCCACTGTGACGCGGGTGTCACAAACAATTGTAATTATCTGGAAAGGTCTTTTTAAAGCATTATCCCTTATTTTCAACTCAGGAAATCCCAAAGTGACACATAAGTAACATCCAGGTTCAGTCACGTGAAAATGTGTGCATTTTTTGTTGTCATGGCAACATTTCCAAAATGGTCGACTGTATGGTGAGCACATGTTGCAGTGTCAGCAATTTTTAAAGATGCTTTTTTTTGTTACTAAAGGTATGTTTCAACCCATTCAACTATTCTAATGTTTTAATAACACATCCTAGATTACACTTACCCTGATTTTAATACATTTCTTGAACAAACTGATATAAAACAAGTTACAAAGATATTGTGGTGACATATACGTCACATCGGGCTGTTACCCTTAAAACAATAGGTGGAATTTTGATGTGACATATTTGTCACATTAAGAAAAATGCTAATAAACTGCTCAATTAATTTAGCTGATTAAAGTTTTTTAGTGTTATATATTTTCTACTGCTCATTTCAAAGAATATATTAACAAAAAGAACATTTAAAATAATGTCACATTAAATAAATTGTTAATGAAATGTATTTTGAAACTTTTTTTATAGTTACAGTTTTATTGCACAATATACAAATTATTGCAATGTTATGTGCATGTTTAACATGTTGACCTCCAGTGTGAGGTAGTTATTTATTTTTATTTAGTTCAAGTTATGAAAAAAAAAAACATGAACAACCATATACCAAAAAAGGTAGAATTCTGATGTTTCGAGAGAGTTGTTGTAAAATGTAATGGTCACAGTTATGTAGCTTTGAAATATGTTATGGAAAAGCAAATAAAAAGAAAAAAAAATGTTATGTAGCAAATAAAACTGACAAAATATACTTTTTTCAATTCTGAAATAAATGCCCAATGTGACATATGTGTAACATGAAAAAATTATTATAAACGCCCAATGTGACATATATGTAACATTACAGATCTTTCACAAAGAAGGGTTGCATTTCAAAAACAACTGCAGAAACATGTTATAAGTGGTCCATTTGGTCTGTATTATATGCCTCATAATTTTCCTATAAGGAGAAATAGGTCCGGGTTCTTATGGGTTAATGTATAAATAAATGCAGCCTTGCTGAGCAAAGGGGAATGTTAGAATAAATGTATTAATAGAGCTGTTGGAATGATTGTTATCATTATTTTTGTCTTTTTGGAGGATCAAATGTCTTCAAAAAAAGAATGTCTGAAAATGTGTACAATTTAACAATTTACTCATGGCATTTACCTCATGTTTCTGGAAGTGAACTACACAGGGCCTTAAAATGAAGATGTCAACAAACAAAAAAAAGGTTTGTTAAGAACCAAACTCTAACAGGGTTTTAAGATTTTAACAGATTTTACTAACAGACCTACCAATTGAATGCAAACTGACCCACATTTGGTTTTTGGCCACTGAAAATGTGCAGTTTAATCATTTACTCATGGAGCCGCATTGAGATCCCATTATCTCTGGAAATAAACCATACAGGGCCTTAACACTGGAACTACTAAAAGAAAAGTTTGTTAAAAAACAAAAACTAAAAGAATATTGAGATATCTATAAAACTTTTTGAGTTACAGACATGCAAACTTGGGGGAAACTTTTTTTTTTCTTCTAATTTTTCTAATTTCTCACTCATTTTTGAACGGTCACCATTGGCCCATAATGCAACAAAGATTGCTGAAGTCAACAGATTTTACTAACAGACCTACCAATCTCTTTGTTTTTCAGATGTTTCTCTTTAAAAGAAAAAATATCAGCTGAATCTAAAGTGACCCACATTTGGTTTTTGGCCCTTTGGCCTTTTTGGTCACAAAATGTGCGGTTTAATAATTTACTCTTGGAGCCACAATGAGATCCCATTATCTCTGGAAATGAACTATATAGTGCCTTAAAATTGGAACTACTAAAAGAAAAGTTTGTTAAAAAACAAAAACTAAAAGGATATTGAGATATCTATCATTAGTTTATAATTTATTTTTCAGATGTTTCTCTTTAAAAGGAAAAAATATCAGCTGGATGCGAAGTGACCCACAAAATGTGCAGTTTGGTCATTTACTCTTGGAGCCGCACTGAGATCCCATTATCTCTGGAAATGAACCATATAGGGCCTTAAAATTGGAACTACTGAAAGAAACGTTTGTTAAAAACCAAAAACTAAAAGGATATTGACATATTTATAAAACTTTTTTAATTGCAGACATGCAAACTTGGGGGAAACAAACAAAAAGAGTGCTTTTTCTCATTTTTGAATGGTCATTGGCTTATAATGCAATAAACATTGCTAAAGTCAACAGATTTCACTAACAGACCTACCAATCTCTAAGTAAAAATAACATACATTTGTTTTTCAGATGTTTCTCTTTAAATGAAAAAATATCAGCTGAGTCTAAAGTGACCCACATTTGGTTTTTGGCCCTAAAAATATGTGGTTTAATAATTTACTCATGGAGCCGCACTGAGATCCCATTATTTCTGTAAATGAACTATTCAGGGCCTTAGAATTGGAGCTACTAAAAGAAAAGTTTGTTAAAAACCGAAAACTAAAAGTATATTAAAATATCTTCATTACTTTTTGAGTTAAAGGCACTCAATCTTTGGAAAAAACAACACAAAAAGTGCTTTTTCCCTTGTTTGAATCGCCACCATTGGCATATAATGCAACAAAGATAGCTAAAGTCAATAGATTTTACTAACAGACCTACCAATCTCTAAGTATAATTAACATAATTTGTTCTTCAGATGTTTCTTTTTAAAAGAAAATGTTTTTGGCCACTGAAAACTGTGCAGTTTAATAAATTACTCATGGAGCCACATTAAGATCCCATTATTTCTGTAAATGAACCATACAGGGACTTCTAATTGGAGCTGCTAAAAGAAAAGTTTATTAAAAACCAATAACTAAAAGTATATTAAGATATCTTAAATACTTTTTGAGTTACAGGCACTCAATCCTTGGAAAAAACAACAACACAAAAAGTGCTTTTTCCCATGTTTGAATGGCCACCATTGGTATATAATGCAACAAAGATTGCTAAAGTCAACAGATTTTACTAATAGAGCTACCAGCCTCTGTGTGGAAAAAAACATTGCGCCTCCTATAATTTTGCTCCAAATCTCAGGTGAAAATTGTCATTTTGACCTCCCTCTAAAAACTGCATTACTCAGTAAATATACATCAGTGACATTTAATATTTGTATCAAAAATGTATCAAGATGAAAGTGTTTTTTACAGGGATTGTGTTGATACGGAATTATCCCACTGTAACTGACATAAGAGCTGATAAAGTTGTTTCTTCCTCTTGCGAATCTGACACACCTTCAGATCTCCATAAATCCATGTGTGTCTGTAATCTCAGACATGTTAGAACATGATAAGAGTTCAGATCGCTGACATTCCTTCTGTCTGTGGTGTTTTCAGCAGCAGGAGGATGAGGATCGAGCAGGAGTTTCGTCGTGAGCGTCCGTGAGCGCAGCAGGAATCATGGCCGGAAGGGTCAGTTTTGACTCTGATCTGGTCACTGATATCGAGTAAGTGACCCTTTTACTATTTTACTCTTTCATCGGCACTTCCTGTGTGTTCTGGGTGTGTTCGTGTACGTCTATGTGTTAGTAATGCCTTTTATGTTATTACTGACTCATTTCCTTTATATCTGTATTTTTTTGTGGCTTCAAGCAGCATTGTTTATGAATACATGAAAAATAAATAGCTTATTTAAGTAGCCAATGTTTCTATTTTAAGTAATGGTGTTCTTTTGAACTTTCTATTCATTCCTTGAATCCTGAAAAATAAAATGACAGTTTCCACAAACATATTGGGCAGCATAACTGTTTTAAACGTTGTTTATAATCAGAAATGTTTCTGGAGCAGAATGATTTCTGAAGGATCATGTGACATTTAAGACTAGAGTAATGAAGCTTAAAATTCAGCTTTGATCACAGGAATAAATTAAGTTTTAACAGATATTCACATAGAAATACTTCACGTTGGAAAAAGCCTGATCAGAAAGTGTGAAAAAGCTTGATAAAGGTTTATAAATTGTAGTTTTTGTCTAGTGGTTTTTCAGTCTGAATAAGACTGAAGTTTAAAGTAGTTTTAAAGCTTAAAGCTTGAATGTTTTGAAGGCAATACAGTCTATCAGATGGATGGATAGATAGCATATTTCTAACTTATGTAGCATGTTACTAGTATGTAGCTAGTTTGATTAACAAGTTACTAGCATGTTTCTAGCATGATTAACGTGTTGTTAGCATGTTTCTAACGTGTTTGTAGCATGATTAGCATGTTTCTAGCATGTTTGTAACATAATTAACATGTCAGTAGCATGTTTCTAGTATGATTAGCATGTGTCTTAACATGTTTGTTACATGTTTAACATGTCAATAGTATGTTTATATCATGATTAGCAGGTTGTTAGCATGTTTCTAGCAAGTTTTTAACATGATTAACATGTCAATAGCATGTTTATAGCATGATTAGCATGTTTCTAGCATGTTTGTAACATGTTTAACATGTCAATAGCATGTTTATACCATGATTAGCATGTTGTTAGCTTGTTTCTAGCATGTTTCTGAAATGATTATTATGTTATATGCATTGTTAGCTTTCCTAACATGATTAGCAACTTATTAGCATGATTAACTTGTTAACATGTTTCTAGCCTGTTTAGCATATTGTTAGCATGTTTCTAGCATGATTGACAAGTTATTAGCATGCTGGTAGCCATTAGTAGCCTGCTGTTAGCATGATTAGCAAGTTACCAGCATGTTTCTAGCATGATTAGCATATTGTTAGCATGTTTCAAGCCTAATTAGCATGTTGTTAGCATGTTTCTAACATGTTTCTAACATGTTTAACATGTCAATAGCGTGTTTATATCAGGGTTAGTTAGCATGTCGTGAGCTTGTTTCTAGAATTATTAGCATGTTGTTAGCATGTTTTTAGCATGTTTCTGACATGATTATTATGTTATATGCATTGTTAGCTTTCCTAACATGATTAGCAACTTATTAGCATGATTAACATGTTAGCATGTTTCAAGCCTAATTAGCATGTTGTTAGCATGTTTCTAACATGATTAGCCTGTTACTAGCATGTTACAAGCATGACAAGTTGACAAGTTATTAGCATGTTTCTGACATGATTAGCAAGTTACTAGCATGTTTCTGGCATGATTAGCATGTTGTTAGCATGTTACTAGCATGATTAGCATGTTGTTAGCCTGTTTCAAGCATTTTCTAACATGATTAGCCTGTTACTAGCATTTTGCTGGCATGGTAAGAATGTCGCTAGCATGATGTTAGCATTAGTTGTTAGCATGATTAGCAAGTTACTAGCATGTTTTTAGCATGATTAGCATGTTGTTAACTAGTTGCTAGGCTTAGATACAGAGATAAGAAATATTAGATGAATGAGTTTAAATGGATTATAAATATAGTACATAGAAGGGCAGTTTGATTGAGTCTCAAGGGATTGTGGGAGTTTTGTCAGTGTGGTCATTTGAACATTCCCTCAATGTAAGTCTATGGGATTTTTCCCAGTTTTAGGAAAACCGTAAGTCCGATCAGTTAGAAAAGGTCCAGCAGCTGGAGTCAGATCAGTCTGGAGATGTTTGGAGTTTGTAGAGTTAAAGCTCGAGGAGGAGCAGCAGTCAGAAATATTAGTCTCAGAAGATTAATACTAACTGTAAGTTACATAGCATTTCAGTAAGTTGTCTTTCTCATTTTGACAGTATTTTTGATCACATAAATGCAGTCTTGCTGAGCAGGCAGTGATTGTTTGTTTTGTGTGTTTTTCTGCATCAGGAGTCCAGCAGATGAGGATGGGGTTCATGACTCATTCAGTCAGCTGATCCAGGAACAGAGTCACGACCTTCATGATGTCATCGAGATGACCCCGTTTGACATGGAGGAGGAGAGCAGAGGTCAGATCATGCCGCAGCTTGTTCTGGCCAAGAATCACCCACTCAGACAGGAAGTGACATCAGACAGGAATCTGACTGAGCTGTTTGTGTTTCAGATGACGTTGTGTATCTGGAGGCTCCGGTTTACCAGCGGTCTGACAGCGATGGGCCGCAGCAGACGGATCCTCTGATTGGAGAACGCTGGTCATCTGACACGCTCAAAGTCCTGTCCTCCATGCCCAGCCGCACCATCGGTCAGTGTGTGTTGGTTTCATGTTTTCAGTGTCTCTCTTGCTCTGGTGAATCACAGATGTGTGCTATCAATGCTGGAAGATCTGTTTTATTATCTCGGCTAATGCAGTGCTGCTTTGTGTGTCAAATCAATCGAATTTCAAAAACTTCCCTGGCTCAAATTTTAGATGTTCCTAATATTTATTCTGAGGAAAGATAGACATGTGTAGTGATGAAAGCCAAAATATTAAAAGTCATGGATGAATGTTTACTGAGTAATCCACTATTTTGTAGAGGGAGTTCAAAATGGCAATTTTCACCTGAGATTCAGAGTCAAGTTACAGGGGGGTAAAAATGACTTCAGAAAGATGGCAGCATCAATATCTTATTTTTACACAGAGATTGGTAGATAGATTAGTAAAATATGTTGACTTTAACAATGGTTGTTGCATTATGTGCCAATGGTGACCATTCAAAAATGGGGAAACAGCACTTTTTAAAGTTTTTCTTCAAAGTTTGCATGCCTATAACTCAAGAAGTATTAAAGATATCTTAATGCCCTTTTAGATATTGGGTCTTAATAAACTTACCTTTTGGCTTCTTTATTTTTAATGCCCTATGATATTTGGATCCAGAGATATTGGAATTTCAATATGGCTCAATATGGAATTTCAATTGGTTTTTGACCACTGAAAATGTGTACATTTTAACGATTTACTCCCGGAGCCATATTGAAGTTCCAATATCTCTGGAACTGAATCTTATAGGGCATTAAAAATAAAGATGCCAAAATGAAAGTTTGTTAAAACCCAACATCTAAAAGGGCATTAAAATATCTTTAATACTTCTTGAGTTACAGACATGCAAACTTTGGAGAAAAACTTGAAAAGTGCTGTTTCCCCATATTTGAATGGTCACCATTGGCACATAATCCAACAAAGATTGCTAAAGTCAACAGATTTTACTAATCTATCTACCAATCTCTGTGTACAAAAAAGATAATGATACTGGCATCTTTCTGAAGTCATTTTTACCCCCCTGTAACTTGACTCTGAATCTAAGGCAAAAATTGCCATTTTGACCTCCCTCTACAAAATAGTGGATTACTCTCTAGTTGAGTTGTCACGGAATGACCAAAATACACAGTTTAAAAGTCCATGATGCACTCATAAACTCTGGGCGGGACCCAAATAAACATGTTCAGAGCCTCTTGTCCAGTGAACTTCAACCTTTGCACGATTAAAATTAAAACAGCATGGATTCTCAGTGGTTTTCAGCCTTTGACTCGACAGCAAAATCTAAAAGTCCTTGTGCAGTGCTTGATGT
>NC_133380.1:1661098-1686893 GCF_049309525.1 Garra rufa | reverse complement strand
GTCGAATTTCTGTCGCTCTACGTACGTCGTCTGGTATAATTGAAACGATTGGCTATGAGCTACGCACAGGTGCATTTGATAGACATTCGTAGCGCCCAATAAACGCCTCTGGATATTCGTAAACCACGCCTCAAATACGAGAAAATGAACATGTGGTTCCCAGACCTCGAATCATGACGTTGTTTGGCGTAAGCCAGGCTAACTTTTAATAGTTTGTAAAACCTTCTTTTTCAAACTCGTCTTAGAAAACTTGGTATGGGTCATCAGCACGATGCCATGAAGGAGCATGGAAGTTTCGAGCCAGCGCCACCTAGTGGTAAAATCAAATATTCACACGCTTATAACTTTGGGTTCGTCATCTTTTTAGACTCCTGAATCCTTGACGAGTCCAGCGATACCAAACATGCCGGGTTTTGCCTTAAAGTTTGTGCAACGTTGCATTTTAGCACTTAAAAAACATTTGCCAATATCTTAGAAAGCATTACTCCAATCGACACGTAATCACCGTAGGAAATTCGAAAACATAGTGTGCCGCTACATATTAATACCCAATTGCCAAAATGTTGATAGTGGCAGAAAAATGCAAACAAAGTCAGCCATCTGGCTTTTTTTCTCTCATATATAAAAATGTCTATAACTCTAAAACAAAATGAGATATTTTCACCAAATTTGACACACGTATGTATAAACACACTGTAAGTACACATTCAAAATTTGGTGGGATTGTGCCTCTTGGTGGCACTATAATTAAACAAAACATGAAATTGCCATTGACTTCAGTAGAGTATTATGATAGAAAATGCTACATTTTACAAATGCATTGGTGTACCACTATAAAACTTTGTATATACTATCGAGACATGTACTCAAAACGTTTTGATACAGCGCCACCTTGTGGTAAAAAGTGATAACCTATTAAATCGTATTACTAGTGGTTGTTGGTCTGATTTTTTTCACCTATTTTGACTAAAATCACTTTAAAATGGCTTCAATTCCCCTTTGCTGCACTTGTTCTGATGCTTCCCTTGCATAGTGCTTGGCCCCATAATTGCTGCTTGCAGCTATATTTCTTCTTCCCTAATGGGGGTCTATGGCAGCCCTGTGAAGGGAACATAAGAAAGTTATGAAATTTGGCACACTTGTAGTGATGGCCATTAATGGTAATCTGACCAACTTTGGGGTCCCTAGAACCAACTCTATAGCGCCACTACAAGTTCAAAAAAATCAACATTTAAGTATTTATAACTCCAGAACCCCTAATTCTAGAAAAATTAAACGTAGTCCACCTGATTACTCTCTTCACGCTGATCACATTCAATATCTTACATTAGGACTCCACCTATTACAGTAGTGGCCATTTTGAAAAGTTCAGTATTCCATTTTTTTGCTACTCCTCCTTCAGAATTGATCCAATTCTTCCCAAAACTGGCTCAGATGATCTTTGGACTGAGCTGCACAAAATGCAGTAAACAGATTTTTCTTTTATTTATCTTTGTTCCAAAGTTATGATGTTGTGAACTTAACAAGGTCGACCCAAAATTGGTTCAGAGGCTGCATCTTGGCCAAACTTTGATCATTCGAAACCAAACTCTGTACCCTTCATCAACACCATGATGCAAAAGTTGGGATCAGCGCCACCTAAAAAATCCACATTTTTGCTTACACTTTCGAACAGTTATTCAGAATTGGTTAGCATGCATACATTTTTATTTGAACTTGTGCTCATAAGTTCATTCTTATTGATAATTCTGAACTGGCTGTTTTTCACATTCATTCAATGTCTACAGCCCCTTTGGTGGCTTGGGCCCGCAATCGCTGCTTGCAGCTATATTTTTGATTATTATTTCACATCATGGAAATCATTAATTAATGTGTTTATTTCTTATTTGCAACATTCTGTATTGTTTTTCTGAACATGATATTGTGTGTCAGGATGAGTCCGTCGGAGAGCTGCGGGCCGTTCCGTGGGCTGAAGACCATGTTCCAGGCGGGGAAGCTGTGGGTTCAGAAGCTGGCGGAGGTGAATCCCAATCTGCAGTGGCTGGCCTCCGCTCACGAATACCTGGTGGAGAACCCGCTCTTCCTCTTCCTGTCCGCCGGCGTATTCCTGTGAGTCTCCTCACATCGCTTTCATATCTCAAGAGACTTCTCCATTACACTTTGCTTGTTTGTCTCTGATGGTTCTCCTCAAAGTCATTTTAGTTTTATAGGTTTTTCTAATTTTATTTTATTTCATTTTAAAATTTGTGCATGCTTACATGTCATTTTACTTTTATTTATTGCAACATTCCTTGTTTTTAAAAATGTCAAATATTCATTTATTTTAAAGTATTTTATATTTATATTTGATTATATTCATATTTTTATTATGTTTTATTAAATCTCTATACACTTCTTTTGGAGACAGTTTCACATGAAATTTTAAATGGAAAACAAAACATATTTATTCATTTATCGATCTATTTATTTATTCATTTATGCTTGCGTTTCATTTAACTCTTATTTTTAGTTTTACTTGAATAGGTTTTTCATAATTTAATTGAATTGAATTTAAAATGTACATTTGTGCATGCTTACATGTCATTTTTCTTTTAGTTATTGCAACGTGCCATGTTTTTGAAAATGTCTATGTCTAATATTAATTTATATTATTATATTGCATATAAAATCCCTATACACTTTTGGAGACACATTTACATTTAATTTTATATATATAAAAAAATTGTATTTATTTATTTATTTATCGATCCATTCATTCATGCTTGCATTTCATTTTACTCTTATTTTTTTTATTTCACTTCAGGAGGTTTTTCAAATTTAATTTAATTTTTTGTGCATGCTTACATGTCATTTTACTTTTATTTATTGCAACATTCTGTTCATTCATTCATGTATGCTTGCATTTCATTTTACTTTCCTTCTTTATTTTACTTACTTTCATATTTAATTTAATAATTTAAATTATTTTATTTATTTTATTATATTTTGTATTAAATCCCTAAACTTTTGGAGGCACAGTTTTAAATGAAATTTTATTTGGAAAAAAGCTAACTTTATTTATTTAACCATCCGTCTGTCCGTCCATTTAATTTTACTCTTACTTTATTGCAACTTTCCATAATATATACATACATTTTTAATTTACTTAAAAGTTTTAATGTTAAATTTCTGACTAATGAGTGTTGATTTGTGTTGTGCAGGATCGTGATCTACTTCCACAGTCAGGTGGTGGACGGTCAGCGCAAGATCATCGAACTGCTCCAGGAACAGATTGAGAATGTGAGACGTGAATCATGTCAATATGTGAGTATGATCATCAGTGTGTGAGACAGTGCAGCATGACATCACTTCCTGTTCTGTTGATTCAGGAGGGCGAGGATAAGAAGTTCCTGATCACACGACTGCAGGACATCCACGAGCGGAAGAAAGGCGTGACGCCGCGCCGCGTCAAAGCACCAAGCGAGGTACAGAGAATCTGCTTTTAAAAAATTATTATTGAAATGAGTCTGCTTCTGTTGTTTTTTTTCTTAACTAAAACTAGTAAAAACATTTTTATTAGTAATAAAGCTACAAATATATATAAATATTGGGTGGAAAAAAAAGAAATTTGTTAAGTGAAATAAGTTTAATTTTAGGCACTAAAATTACTAAATAAAAACTAAAAAGTACTTTAAAAGTTGCATTTTATTTTCTTAATTGCACATTCCATAATGTATGAATAAATATATAGTAATTAATTAATTTAATAATATAATAAATGATTATAATAAATGTTAAATCCCTCTGTGTTTTGAGACTGTTCAAAATGTTTTTAATAAAATAAAATATTACATTATTAATTCATAAATAAATACTAAAACTAAAATTTAAAAAATAGACCTAAGGTAAAATAATAATAATTATAATAATTAAACAATAATTAAATAAATAAAAATGAAATAAAAAATATATTCATTAACAAATATTACCGGTTCAAGCACTTTAAAGCATTAATGCACACATGCAAAAAGACATTATGTAGCACACAATTAAACCCCTAACTATATACTAGTATATAAATAATGCTATTAAATAACGCTACTCTGAGCAGAACTGTGATTTTTTGTTGTTGTTGTTGTTTAGTGATTTAGATCATGTGATTTGCATCTGGTTTCAGGATTCCAGTTACTCCTGACACTCCTCCTGAACTGATGGAGCTGTAGAAATGGACTGAACAGACGCTCTGCTGAACGTTCATCTCTTATAGAAACCACTGGAGTCCATCATCAACCTCCGTGATCCTGAGCAGATCCAGACGGATGTTTCTAGCCTCCAGAATGACACTCGTCACAGGAACACCGGAGGAAAGAAACACTCGCACTGCTAGCTTTGTCTAGTTGGGTTCTGGTTAAATCTGTGGAAATATTAGCTGTGTGCTGGTGATGGTGTTTGATACTGAGACACTTTTCATTTAACTGTGAAATATTTCATACTCACTGTTCATCATTCAACTGGACCTTCCGTTTAATTGACTGTGATATTAATGTTTTCATACAAACAGTTTTAAATAAATATGTTTTTTTTAATTAAACTTTACTTTCTTATTTACTTCTTATTTATGTGTTTACTTACACTGTTGCTCAAAAGTTTGGGATCAGTACGATTTTTAAGTCTCTTATGCATTTCAAAGTTACATTTATTTGATTAAAAATGCAGAAAAAATAGTAAAATTATGAAATATTATTACAATTCAAAATAACAGTTTTTTATTGTAATATACTTCAAAATATAATTTATTTCTGTGATGCACAGCTGAATTTTCAGCATCATTACTGCAGTCTTCAGTGTCACATGATCCTTCAGAAATCATTCTAATATACTGATTTATTACTTTTTTTTAACAATGTTGGAAACAGTTGTGCAGCTTAATATTTTTTGGAACCTGTGATATTTTTTCAGGATTCTTTGATGAATAACAAGTTAAAAAGAACAGCATTTATTCAAAATATAAATATTTTCTAACAATGTAGGTCTTTACTAGCACTTTTTATCAGCTGACGCCAAACTTTGAACAAGGTGTTTATTGTTACAAAAGTATTCTATTTAAAATAAATGTTCTTTTCAACATTTTATTGATCAAAGAATCCTAAAAAAAGTATCACAGGTTTAAAAAAAATATATTAAGCAGCACAACTGTTTCCAACATTAATAATAAATCAATATAGTAGAATGATTTCTGAAGGATCATGTGACACTGAAGACTGCAGTAATGATGCTGAAAATTCAGCTTTGCATCAAAGGAATAAATTATATTTTAAAGTATATTAAAATAGAAAACCGCAATTTTAAATTGCATTAACATTTTACAATATTACAGGTTTTTTTCTGTATTTTTAATCAAATAAATGCAGCCTTGATGAGCAGAAAAGCATTTAAAAGGCATTAAAAATCTTACTGATCCCAAACTTTTGAGAGACGTGTGTGTGTGTGTGTGTGTGTGTGTGTATATGTATGTAAATGTGTGTTTATATATGTATAAATTATGTAGATATTAAAACAAATGATTGTTTTGGCCATGATTATAATCATTATTATTTTTATGAAGGCATGCAAATGAAACAGCAATGTTCAACAGGTATGTACACTTTACACAAAATCACTTTTTTTCAAAAACACTCATAAATATGATTTACATAAAATAAATAAGATGACTTAGCTTAAGTTTGTCTTATGTTATATATATTCTACAAATCACAATATAAAGGCTGAAGGTGAATGTCCAGAAACCTGTCAAGAACATATTTAGTCTCAAAATGTTTAAATGTTCAAAAATTATCTAATTGTATTTAAAAAATTTTTTTTTAAATATTTATTATTAAAATGTATTTATTTCTGCACATGTTCTTGTCAGGTTTGGGGAGATTCTGTGATCTGAGCAGCCGTTTTGTCTTCTCTGGATAATATATCCAGTCAGCTTAGTGGAGAGATGTGTTCAGATGTTCATATAAACATGTCTGTGTGTTTGAGGTGTTTGTCTCTGATGAGTAGTCTTGATTTTGCTATCCAGATTTCCAGTATTTGTGAAAGTGCTGCATTTTTATCAGCTGAAGTGAAAAGATCAGAGAGTTTGACCCGTCCTTCATCCGCAGAGAAAACCACAAATGTCTGTTATTTTGCTGATGTCCACTGAGTGTCCAGTAGAGGACGCCGCCGTTAACCTGATTCTGGAGGATATGGCACCTGTGTGATGACACACGGGCTCCGTCCCAAATGGAGATGGGGTGGCCATCTGTCCAGTTTAAGGTGAGACTGTCCAGTTTGGAAATAGTATAGTATAGTATACAATGATATATAATTAATAAATAAATAATTTAACAGTGCTGTTTAAGTTAATATTAAAAGACATACATTTTAGACACATTATAGTGAATAATCAACTGTTTTTGCTCTGTTCCGCCAACAAAACTAGTTCAGAATCACAGCATAAACTTTGCATCTCTGTTCAACACCGTGGAGTTTCTTTCTGTTTGATTTAGTGTGTTTGAATGAATCGGTTGAGTCAATGATTCAGTGACTTATTCATAAAGACTGACACCGAATTGTCCATTTGTCCACAACTCTGAGTCACTAATTCAGTGACTCATTCATAAAAACACCCACTTGTGCCATTTGAGAATGAATCAACTGTTTTGACTGATTCAGTTGAGTGAGTGATTCAGTGACTCATTCATAAAGACAGTCATTTGCTGTGTTCCTGAATGAATCAGCGGGTTTAAGCGAACTGATTGAATCAATGACTGAGTGACTCATTCATAAAAACAGCCACTTGTGCCATTTGAGAATGAATAAACTGTTTATGAATGAGTCATTGAATCATTGACTCAACTGAATCATTCAAAAGACAGTCATTTGCTTTGTTCCTGAATGAATCAGCGGGTTTAAGCGAACTGATTCAATCAATGACTGAGTGACTCATTCATAAAGACAGCCACTTGTGCCATTTGAGAATGAATAAACTGTTTTGAATGATTCAGTTGAGTCAATGATTCAATGACTCATTCATAAAGACAGTCATTTGCTTGGTTCCTGAATGAATCAGCGGGTTTAAGTGAACTGATCAATCAATGACTAAGTGACTCATTCATAAAGACAGCCACTTGTGCCATTTTTGAATGAATCAACTGTTTTAAATGACTCAATTAAGTCAATGATTCAATGACTCATTCATAAAGACAGTCATTTGCTGTGTTCCTGAATGAATCAGCGGGTTTAAGCGAACTGATTGAATCAATGACTGAGTGACTCATTCATAAAAACAGCCACTTGTGCCATTTGAGAATGAATCAACTGTTTTGAATGATTCAGTTGAGTCAATGATTCAATGACTCATTCATAAAGACAGTCATTTGCTTTGTTCCTGAATGAATCAGCGGGTTTAAGCGAACTGATTGAATCAATGACTGAGTGACTCATTCATAAAGACAACCACTTGTGCCATTTGAGAATGAATCAACTGTTTAGAATGATTCAGTTGAGTCAATGATTCAATGACTCATTCATAAAGACAGTAATTTGCTTTGTTCCTGAATGAATCAGCGGGTTTAAGCGAACTGATTGAATCAATGACTGAGTGACTCATTCATAAAGACAGCCACTTGTGCCATTTGAGAATGAATCAACTGTTTTGAATGATTCAATTAAGTCAATGATTCAATGACTCATTCATAAAGACTGTCACTTGCTTTGTTCCTGAATGAATCAGCGGGTTTAAGCGAACTGATTGAATCAATGACTGAGTGACTCATTCATAAAGACAGCTACTTGTGCCATTTGAGAATGAATCAACTGTTTTGACTGATTCAGTTGAGTCAATGATTCAATGACTCATTCATAAAGACAGTCATTTGCTTTGTTCCTGAATGAATCAGCGGGTTTAAGCGAACTGATTGAATCAATGACTGAGTGACTCATTCATAAAGACAGCCACTTGTGCCATTTGAGAATGAATCAACTGTTTTGACTGATTCAGTTGAGTCAATGATTCAATGACTCATTCATAAAGACAGTCATTTGCTTTGTTCCTGAATGAATCAGCAGGTTTAAGCGAACTGATTGAATCAATGACTGAGTGACTCATTCATAAAGACAGCCACTTGTGCCATTTGAGAATGAATCAACTGTTTTGACTGATTCAGTTGAGTCAATGATTCAATGACTCATTCATAAAGACAGTCATTTGCTTTGTTCCTGAATGAATCAGCGGGTTTAAGCGAACTGATTGAATCAATGACTGAGTGACTCATTCATAAAGACAGCCACTTGTGCCATTTGAGAATGAATCAACTGTTTTGACTGATTCAGTTGAGTCAATGATTCAATGACTCATTCATAAAGACAGTCATTTGCTTTGTTCCTGAATGAATCAGCAGGTTTAAGCGAACTGATTGAATCAATGACTGAGTGACTCATTCATAAAGACAGCCACTTGTGCCATTTGAGAATGAATCAACTGTTTTGACTGATTCAGTTGAGTCAATGATTCAATGACTCATTCATAAAGACAGTCATTTGCTGTGTTCCTGAATGAATCAGCGGGTTTAAGCGAACTGATTGAATCAATGACTGAGTGACTCATTCATAAAGACAGCCACTTGTGCCATTTGAGAATGAATCAACTGTTTTGACTGATTCAGTTGAGTCAATGATTCAATGACTCATTCATAAAGACAGTCATTTGCTGTGTTCCTGAATGAATCAGCGGGTTTAAGCGAACTGATTGAATCAATGACTGAGTGACTCATTCATAAAAACAGCCACTTGTGCCATTTTTGAATGAATCAACTGTTTTAAATGACTCAATTAAGTCAATGATTCAATGACTCATTCATAAAGACAGTCATTTGCTTTGTACCTGAATGAATCAGCTATTTTAGACAACTCTTTTGAGTCAGTAATTCAATGACAAATTCATTAAAAAAGCCGTTTTGAATGAATTGTTTAAGTTAATGATTCAATGACTCATAACAACACTCAGTGTTTTTTTTTATCTGCGTTTTTAAACGAAACTGTTGAGTCAATGATTCAGTGACTCAAACTGATGTACTGCTAGCATACAACTCCTACTATTTCTGTCATATCCTAAAAATAGTAAGAATAAAACATCTGGGACAAAGGAACAAAATACATGTAAAGAGGTTATAAAAGTAGCCCTTATAAAGGTAAAATGCCCCTGGAAATCAGAATTAAGAGGGCAAATATTGTCCCTTGACGGAAAAGTAGTACAGATTTGGGATAATTTTCACTGAATCCTCATTTGTGGTGTTATAGAAAGGGCCACCTTCACTGATCATCCATCATTAAATCCACATCAGGTGCTCCATTTGGGACGGAGCCGGTGCGAGCGCAGTCTGCTGAACAGACAGGCGTGTGTCAGGTGCCGTTACTGAGCATGCCCAGTAGTTTGTTGGGCTCCATGCCCTGCTGCTGTGCCATGCGCTGCACGTCGAAGCCCAGGTGCGTGAGGAACTGGATGACGCTCATCTCCTGCCCCGTCAGCTGGTCTCTGATGGTGGGACACGTGGGGTTGCAGTGGGGCCACGGGCAGCTGTCAATCAAGTGAAGAGGACAGCCCCGGGGCGGAGCCTGAACGCTGCTGCCGTTGGAGTGCTGACGGAGACTACGGTCCCAGCACTGCAGCGCTCGAGGGAGTGAGGTGCCTTTGACGTGGATGTCCATCCAGTAACTGAAGGAAAAAGATTGACTTACTGGTATAGAAAATACAGGATCTGAAGATAATGATTTTTAAAATGTAACATTGCAAAAAAATGTTCATGTTTATTTTTTGCTTTTGAAGCACACATAGTGAGATAAAAAAAAAAACGAGTGAGCACTCACTGCATACTCACCTTCTTGTGATGATCTCATGAGACAAACAGGCGGGAGCAAACATGGCCCTGTCAATCAAAACAATCAGGGGCCAATCAGAGATCAGTTTGAGGTTTAAAATAATAAAAATAATAATAATTCATCAGCCATTACTGCAGTCTTCAGTGTCACATGATCCTTCAGAAATCATTCTAATATACTGATTAATTACTGTTATTATCAATATTGGAAACTGTTGTGCTGCTTAATATTTTTTGGGACCTGTGATACTTTTTTCAGGATTTTTAATGAAAAAAAAAAAGGTTAAAAAAACTAACAATATAAGTCTTTACTATCACTTTTTAACAATTTAACACATCCTTGCTGAATAAAAGTATACATTTATTTCAAAGAGAGAAAGAATGAAAAAAAGTACTGACCCCAAACTTTGAACGAGGTGTTTATTGTTACAAAAGTTTATATTTTAAATAAATGCTGTTTTATTTATTTATTTATTAAAGAATCCTGAAAAAAGTATTACAGGTTCCAAAAAAAAAAATATTAGGCCCAACTGATTCCAACACTGATAATAAATCAGTATATTAGAATGATTTCTGAAGGATCATGTGACACTGAAGACTGGAGTAATGATGCTGAAAATGCAGCGTTGATCTATTTTTATATTAAAATAGAAAACCACTATTTTAAATTGCATTCAAGAGCCAGTCAGAGATCAGTTTGATTGTAAAGCATTTATTTTCACAACAAAATATTGTTTTATAAACAATAAAATAATAAAAAAGAATAAAGGATATATTTTAAAAAATAATAATAATAATTTGTTAAATATAAATAATAAGTAATATTTTGCATAAAACATTAAGCCTGTTTTTAGGACCGTTCTGTTTGATGATTGGTGTTTTGGTGACAGTATTCACAGAAGCAGGTGCAGCTGAAGCTTACGGGACGTTTTTGAGGGTGTTTCTGAGTTCGCCGCCCAGATTCTGGATGTATCTCCACTGGCCCTCCTGCACCGGCTGACCCGTCAGATGGACATTATCCACCGTCAGCTGAGCCTCATCGAACAACCACTGAACCACAAACACCGGCCCTGAGACACAGAGAGAGAGAGAGAGTGTGGACGAGAGACACAGTCAGACAGAGAGTGAGAGAGAGAGCAGGTGAGAGACACACTCATCATGTCACACTCATGTCAGATTCATTTAAACAGCTTTAATTCATTATTTATTTTAGTTTTTAGCAATTTAAGTAGTTTATCTTATTTTATTTCAGATAATTCAGTGACTGAAACATCAGTGACTATTTTGTGTATACTACAATTATAGTATTTGTTAATATTTATATACCGTCCTATTATTATATTTACTAATTTGTTTTGTTTTAGTTTACATTTTAGTCTTTTTTTTGGTTTATATGACTTTGTATGTATAGCTTTAATGAATGAATTAATTTATTTATTTTCATTATTTTAAAATTTTTAACTTTAGTTTACATTTTAGTCATTTTGTGTGTTTTTGTTTTTTTGTTTATATGACTTTTTGCATGTATAGCTTAGTCAATTATTTTTTAAATTTTAGTCTACATTTTAGTCACTTATATGTCTTTTTGTATGTATTGCTTTTTTTGCATGTATATTTTTGTATATTTATTAATGTAATTTAGTTCTCACAGCAACATTTCTAATTTTTCAACATTTCTAATATTCGTAGTTTTATATTAGGTTTATTGTTGCTAACTAAAACCATTAAAAAAATGTATTACTTAAAATAAAATAAGCTTTATCTGAAATACAATCAAATAAAAAAAACTTGTATTTTATTCAGCAATGTTTATTTAATTTTAAGTAACAAAACATTTTAATGCTTTGAAATTAAATACAAATACAAACTTTTGAGAAGCAATATTTAAATATTTACTTATTTATATTTTTTCTTACTTTCAAAAAGATTAAAATCTATATTAAATCTTTATCTACCTCCTGTAACAAAAGTGCAACTAACACTTTTTTTTTTTTTGTATTTTTTATGTATATATTTATTTGATTTTTTTTTTGTTTTTTATTATTTATTTATTTAAAATTCCTCTTTTTAAATTTTTAAATCCTCGAACCATCCTTGAACCCCTGGCTCTTTTCCTTGTCATATGTTTTCTGGCATTTGTGTCTGAACAAGTGTTTAATAAAAAATAATAAAACCAACAGTCAGTGGTGTGTTGTTGATTGAAACACTAGAGGGCGCAGCAGACTGACGTACTCTTGAGTGTGGGCTGAACCTTATAGCCAAAGAAACAGTTCCAGTCCTCGCCGTTATACGTCCGACCGCAGCGCTCCGGAACCACGCTGTTCCAATACCTGAACACAGAACACTGTCAGACATACAGAACAAACAGCACAAACATGTGTCAATGTGTCCTTGTGCCTCACCGCACTCCTCTCTTGATGGCTTCGGTCGGAGCGCAGCTGATGGTGTCGATGCAGTCGGTGCTGCGGTACTGTTTGTTATCCAGAAACCAGCCCGAGTCCACCAGACCCCGAACCTGAACCGAACCCACACCCAGATCCTTCAGCTGCTCCGACACACGGTCCACGTTCAGCAGGACGCCGGTACCACCGGCACTGTCACAACACACAGAGATTTCCCTTAATGACAAGTCTCTCTTAAAGGAATAGCTCACCAATGGATCCTCTGGAGTGAATGGGTGCCGTCAGAATGAGAGCTCATAAAAACATCACAATAATCCATGAGTAATCCACACCACTCCAGTCCATCAGTTTAACATCTTGAGAAGACAAAAGCTGAAACAAATCCATCATTAAGACGTTTTTAACTCAAATACAAGTCCATAATCCATAATAATGCTTCCTCCTGTGAAAATGTGGCCGTTTACAAGCCAAAACAGCTCAGATTTTGATGTGAGACACAACAGGAGATGGACTTTATCACTGGAGGATGCGTTAGTATAGATTATGGACTCTTATTTGATTTAAAAACGTCTTAATGATGGGTTTTCTTTCAGCTTTTGTCTTCTGAAGTGAATGGGTGCCGTCAGAATGAGAGTCCAAACAGCTGATAAAAACATCACAATAATCCACAAAACTACTCCAGTCCATCAGTTAACATCTTGAGAAGACAAAAGCTGAAACAAATCCATCATAAAGACATTCTTAACTCAAATAGAAGTCCATAATGCATAATATTGCTTCCTCCAGTGAAAATGTGGCCTGATTAAGTGCAGTTTAAAAGCCAAAACAGCTCAGATTTTGATGTGAGACACAACAGGAGATGGACTTTTTCACTGGATGAAGCGTTATTATAAATGATGGACTTGTATTTTAGTTAAAAATGTCTTAATGATGGATTTGTTTCAGCTTTTGTCTTCTGAAGTGAATGGGTGCCGTCAGAATGAGAGTCCAAACAGCTGATAAAAACATCACAATAATCCACACCACTCCAGTCCATCAGTTAACATCTTGAGAAGACAAAAGCTGAAACAAATCCATCATAAAGACGTTTTTAACTCAAATACAAGTCCATAATGCATAATAATGCTTCCTCCTGTGAAAATGTGGCCTGATTAAGTGCCGTTTACAAGCCAAAACAGCTCAGATTTTGATGTGAGACACAACAGGAGATGGACTTTTTCACTGGAGGATGCGTTAGTATAGATTATGGACTCTTATTTGATTTAAAAACGTCTTAATGATGGGTTTTCTTTCAGCTTTTGTCTTCTGAAGTGAATGGGTGCCGTCAGAATGAGAGTCCAAACAGCTGATAAAAACATCACAATAATCCATAAAACTACTCCAGTCCATCAGTTAACATCTTGAGAAGACAAAAGCTGAAACAAATCCATCATAAAGACATTCTTAACTCAAATACAAGTCCATAATCCATAATATTGCTTCCTCCAGTGAAAAAGTGGTCATATTAAGCGCCGTTTACAAGTCAAAACAGCCGAAAACACAGACAACAGGAGATGGACTTTTTCACTGTGATGAAGCGTTATTATAAATTATGGACTTAAATGGACTAAAAATGCCTTAATGATGGATTTGTTTCCGCTTTTGTCTTCTGAAGTGAATGGGTGCCGTCAGAATGAGAGTCCAAACAGCTGATAAAAACATCACAATAATCCACATGTAATCCACACCACTCCAGTCCATCAGTTAACATCCTGAGCTGAAACAAATCCATTATTCAAACAATCAGATTAAGTGCCGTTTACAGGACAAAACAGCTCAGATTTTGATGTGAGACACAACAGGAGATGGACTTTTTCACTAGAGGAAACATTATTATGGAGTATGGACTTGTATTTGAGTTAAAACATCTTAATGATAGATTTGTTTCATCTTTTGTCCTCTGGAGTGAATGGGTGCCGTCAGAATGAGAGTCCAAACAGCTGCTATAATGATTCGCGAACCTGTTCCAAAGCCTCGATCTAAATCAAATGATTTGCAAACCTGATCCCAAACTTTTGAGCGGCAGTGTATGTACAAATATTTAATTATTTTCAGGACTATATTAAAGTTTCAAAAGTAGTTCATTGAAATAAAGCCGAAATAAAATGTAAACATTTGATGAATGATCTGAACTTAAAAAAATAAACTCTGGCAATATTTAAAATGAGGTTAAAAGTAGCAAAATAACTGAAACTGAAATAAAAATAAAGTAAAATAGGTACAGTACAGACCAAAAGTTTGGACACACCTTCTCATTCAGGTCTGTACTGTAGATATGAATTCAACTGAAAAAACTATGTGTTGAAAAAATATCTTTCAGGTGGTCAAATAGCAAATAGTGGAGCTCTGCAGCCACCTACTGGTAAAAGTTATTTTTTTTACTTTTAAAACTAGATTTTCCAAAAGACAGGCAAAAATCTTACACTAAACCATGTGAAATTATCCCATGAATTAAAGTTAGAATTGTGGGTCTTTTATAAAGTGAATTTTACATAAAAAAGCAGTTTTTGTATAAAAACCCATTTAAAAAATATTTATTTATTAATTTATATATATTTCAAAAATATCACTAACCCACTGAAAACTGCACAAATGTAGAGTAAAAACTTTAATAAACAGAAAAATATACAGTACAGACCAAATCTGTACTGTATATTTAAAAAAAAAATATATATATATATATATATATATATATATATATATAATAAAAAAAATAACATTTAAAATAAAAATTGAAGATATAAAAATATAAAAACTAATTCCAAATATGAATAAATATTTCTGCATTTATTTATCTGGTGCTCACCTGCTCCCGGCCAGCAGCAGCACTTTAGCAGCGTCCAGTCCTTTAGTCACCAGCTCCTTGATGACCTCCTGAATGATCTGAGACCCCATGAACGCATAATCATCTGAACACAGAGACACACAGTTAGACACACACAGATAAATGGGAATGATGGAAATATGTCTGTGTGTTTGTTTGTTTTACTCTGGTCAGTCTTCGCTGCAGAGCCGCTCCAAACGTCACTGGAGCAGTACGGCACAAACCTACACACAAACACACTATTCATTAGAAAGAAACAGCAAATAACATTGGAATAAATGTGAAATTCTGAAGTAGAATGACTGAAATAGGGTTACATTTTAAAATATACTGCAATAACCTCATGACAGAGTACTGGTTAGACAAACTCTGTCATATCTACATTATAAAAATAGCAAACAGTATCAAAATGTAAAGACTCTGAAGGTTTTCTGTGAGGTTTGGGTTTAGAGGATATCAAATATTATTATCTGTGTAATAGTAGTCTTAATCATACACTGTGTTTGCGTTCCACCAGTGTGGATTCTCCTCGGGTTGAGACGACAGGATCCCTGTTCCTGAAACACACACACATGGACTTCAGCTTTAGTGGAGCTGACACTCAGAATATGCTGGTTTTGGACACAGCTGCTGTTGTTAGACTGCTCTGAGCTTTCCTAGGGTGTTATTATGCAGTTGTGTTGCTTAGTGCTTTAGAATGTGGTGCTAAGTAGTTTGTTGACACTCAGGACTCTATGAAAACTATTTGTGACCCTGGACCACAAAACCAGTCATAAGGTTAAATTTTACAAAACTGAGATATATACATCATATGAAAGCTCACTAAATAAGCTTTCTATTGATGTATGGTTTGTTAGGATAGGACAATATTTGGCCGAGATACATCTATTTGAAAATCTGGAATCTGAGGGTGCAAAAAAATCAAAATACTGAGAAAATCACCTTTAAAGTTGTCCAAATTAGGTTCTTAACAATGCATATTACTAATCAAAAATTACATTTTGATAGGTTTACATTAGGAATTTTACAAAACATCTTAATGTAACATAATCTTTACTTAATTTCCTAATGATTTTTGACATAAAAGAAAAATCAATAATTTTGACCCACACTATGTATTTTTGGCTATTGCTACAAATATACCCCAGCGACTTAAGACTGGTTTTGTGGTCCAGGGTCACATTTGGTCTGTTTGTTTTTTCCTTTTTTTTCATAAAGCAGGTTCTGTTCAAATTTTTCTGGATTTTGTTTTAATAACTTATGGAAGTCTGTTTCCGCCACTGATTAAACCAATCATTTATTAATAATAATTTGTGACTTGTTATCTCACAAAAGCCTACTGACTTTTTTCTCAAAATTCTGATATAAACTCCTATTACTGACATTTTTTTTCTCTGAATTATAAGATATAAACTCACAATTGTGAGTTATAAAGTCAGAATTCCGAGAATATAAACCTTTATAACTCACAAATGCAAGTTTATATCTCAATCCTGGGAATTTGCAAGTGAGAATTCCAAGATACAAACTCACAGTTGCAAAATAAAAGTCAGAATTGTCAGATATAAATTCTCAATTCTCACTTTTTTCTTGCAAATGTGAGTTTATATCCCGCAGTTCTGACTTTATAACTTGCAATCGTGTGTTTATGTCTCACAGTTCTGAGATAAAAAGTCAGAATTGCGAGATACAAAGTTGCAATTATCTTTTTTAGTTTTTATTCAGTGGCAGAAACAGGCTTCCATATTGGTTACATTACATATTTTGTAATAAAAAAAAAAACATATCTATTTTTTTAAAACTGTGAAACTTGTTCAATTTAAAAATAGTTTATGTATATTAAATGTTTAATTAGTTTGGTCACTGTATATTGATAGGGACATGTCACAGTGTCTCTACTAAATTGTACACCCTTGAAAATCTTTGAAAACTATATTTCTCTTTTGAAATACGAAGAGATCAAATTAATGATCAAACCACAATTTAACTATGGTTTTGCTACACTAACCATCATTTTGGTTATAAAACTGGTTATACAAAAAAACCTACATTTTTACTAGAATAAAACCATGGTTAATTTCGTTAAGTGATTTGTATTTGTCTTTCTTTCTTTCGTTTATAACTGTACTGCCTTAATGGGTTGGGGTTTTGTACTGTTTAAAAAAAGAGATGATTTGAGATTAATTCTCTAGATTTGAAATAGTTTGAGCTGCAGTTCAGTTGCTGACAGTTCAACAGTAATTGCAAAACTAACTTTTCCATGTTGTTTGCACATTAATGTGTGTCAGTTTGTGAACACAACCTCCCTACAATGATAAACATCCACCCAGTGGTATTTGTTTAATCTTTAAAAGTAATATCCTCTTTTTAAAATCAGCTCATTCTCAGCTTCTTGTGGTTGTGACGAAACACATTTGATTGACATGAGCGTCTTACCTTAGCCCCGCCCTCTCCATCGCCATTGTGTGACTCAGGTGCAGAGGAAGACACTAATTCTGTTGTTGGGTGTAATAATGAACACAGCAGTTGTCATTTACTCCCAACATCTGAGCCGCTGAAGACGCAGAGGATAACGTTACTTTCGTTTTTAAAGGAAAGCGCCGATCCCGATCTACATATGCGTCTATGTTCGTGTGAATCATTCCTGATGCAGTTTCACCCACAGCAGAAGTGAGTAGAAGGGTTTTAATCCATCTTTGCAAATGGCCTTTCTTAATAATGTGCTTGTTGGCAAGTTACGCCGATAAACGAGGCTAAAGTAAACATTACAGCTCATCATCCCTCATCAGAGAGGGGCGGGGCGAGCAGAGCTCATTAGCATTTAAAGGGGCCATGTCTTAAAATGAGCTGATGTTTTGCAGAGCTGATTTTGACAAGGAAAAAGGGTGGTTTTTTTACACTACTATTGAGAATTTTTAACCAAAGTATATTAGAGACTTTTCATTAAGACCCTAAAGAATCATATCAACTTGTGGAAAAAGGCCATCCGATGACCCCTTTAACCAAAATGAGATTTCCCACCTGTCCTGGTGGGAGGCCACTTGCTGGAGCTCATGAGTCTCCTCATGGTCTCGTATCTGCTGTCACAGGTGTGTTTGCTGAAGCAGTACCAGCCACCTGAACGACACAAACACACACCTGGTTAGATCATCCACACAAATACACACACATTCACTGATCATCACAATTGACTGATTCACTCACCCTCCAGAAACATCAGCCATCGCCGGCTGCCTCGGGACTCCTTTATGTAGTAGCTGAATCAGAAAACACATAAATATGATTCATTTTGTTATGTTATCCATTATTTTGATTTCGGATGCATTCCTGTACAAGAGAAGATCATGGTGAAGATCCTCAAAGAGCCAAAAATATTTGTCAAAAAGTTTGGATAATGAAAAAAAATGAAGACTTTACAATTTTTCTGCTCACCAAGGCTGCATTTATTTGATCAAAATATTGTAAAAGTTAGGAAATATTATAATTTAAAATTCCAGGTTTCAATGTGAATATCTGTTAAACTGTAATTTATTTCTGTGAAAAACTGAATTTTCAGCATCATTACTGCAGTCTTCAGATCACATGATGCTTCAGAAACCATTCTAATATTCTGATTTGCTGTTTAAGAAACATTTCTGATTATTATCAATGCTGAAAACAGTTGTGCAGCATTATATTTTTGGGGAAACCGTCATACATTGTATTTTTCAGGATTCGCAGATGAATAGAAAGTTCAAAAGAACAGCATTTATTTGACATACAAACTGTTTGTAACATTATAAATGTTTTTACTGGCACTTATGAATAATTTAATTCATCCTTAATTATTGAAGCACTAATTTATTTAAAACTCTTCAGCAAAGCAGTATATTAGAATGATTTCTGAAGCATCATGTGATCTGAAGACTGCAGTAATGATGCTGAAAATTCAGCTTTGATTACAGGAATAAATTACATTTTAACAGATATTTACATAGAAAACAGCTGTTCTAAATTTGAATAATGTTTCATAATTTTTACTGTATTTTTGATCAAATAAATGCAGCCCTGCTGAGCAGAAGAGATTCTTTTCCATTCTTTTTATTGGAAATTACTTTTAAAATGGACTTTATTCCTGTGATGAAAAAGCCAAAATAAAATAAAATGCATGACAGCAAATTCCATTTTAAAAAGTTTGTCTCTTTTGCTCACCACGGCTGCATATATTTGTAAAAAAAAAACAAAAATTAAAATTATGAAATATTACTAGAATTTAAAATAGCTGTGAATATCTGTTAAAATGTAATTTATTCCTGTGATCGAAGCTACATTTTCAGCATCATCACTGCAGTCTTCAGTATCACATGATGCTTCAGAAATCATTCTAATATGCTGATTTGCTGAAAAGTGTAAAATAAATTAATACTTTTATTAATCAAGGATGCATTATGATGATCTGATTCTTATCAATGTTTAAACAGCTTGACATTGAAAAGCCTGTCTATAGGGATTAGATGCAAATCAACCTGTTATAATGAACAACGCATCATGAATACAAATAAATGAAGTCAAAGTCAAAACATGAAACAAACTGAATCATGAAAATAAGAACTAGTTCTAAAAGAGCAATTTATTCAGTCTGAACCACGACAGCCAGATCTTTTTTAAATTGAATGTCTTTAAAAATCCAAATCAGATCTTTAGTCTGAATATAATTTGAATTGAAATTCAATCGTTTGAAATTTCCATTTTGCATTTATTTGATATGTTTAATGCATTGACTTTAGTAGTGGAGCTCAACTTCCCATATGTTCAGTACAAATTCTCGCTCTCAAACTGAAAAGCAATTCTTTAGTTCTGAACATCTTCCTCTCTGTTTGCAGACATCAAGCTCGAACATAAAGAGAGCAGAATAGAGACCGTTTAGATAAAGAATCCAGATCGTTTCATCTCTGAGATGAAGAGAGAGAGCAGGACAGAACAAATAAGTGTCAGCAGTTGTAGATGTTGATCTGTAATTATGGGTCAGCACTCAGACAAACTGCTTTCTGATCACTGATTATGTATGTCAGACACAGGAGTGTGTGTGTGTGTGTGTGTGTGTGTGTGTGTGTGTGTGTGTGTGTGTGTGTGTGTGTGTGTGTGTGTGTGTGTGTGTGTGTGTGTGTGTGTGTGTGTGTGTGTGTGAGTGTGTGTGTGTGTGTGTGTGTGTGTGTGTGTGTGTGTGTGTGTGTGTGTGTGTGTGTGTGTGTGTGTGTGTGTGTGTGTGTGTGTTTGAGGGCTCAGATGTGGGCAGAAGTCTATATGTGGGCATATGTGGTTATCCCATGTTTGTTTTTGTGCGGTTGAGTAACTGTTTGTGTGTGTGTGTGTGTGTGTGTGTGTGTGTGTGTGTGTGTGTGTGAGAGAGAGAGAGAGAGAGAGAGACGTGGCTCATATAAAGATCAGTGTCTCATGTGCTGGAATCCCTTTGATGTGTTTAAACTGGAGTTCTTTCAAACCTGCTTCACCATTTCTGCATCTCACTGATGTAACAAAATAACACAGATGCATACTTATATATATATAAAAAATGTACTATATATATATATATATGTATATATATATGTATATATTGAGAAAATCGCCTTTAAAGTTGTCCAAATGAAGTTCTTTGCAATGCATATTACTAATCAAAAATTAGGTTTCATGGAACATGATTTTAATATCCTAATGATTTTTTGGCATTAAAAAAATCGATAATTTTCACCTATACAATGTATTTTTGGCTATTGCTACGAAATACCTGTGCTACTTAAGGCTGGTTTTGTGCTCCAGAGTCACAAATCAGTATTTTTGGACTGGTTTTATAGATTTTTAAAATTTCGCTGAAGTTTTTCTCTTTTTTTTTTTTTTTGACTATTTTTTTTTATTAAGGAAAAATGATTGAACATTACTAAAATATTGAAATGTAAATCCAGATACACAAAATGTAAGAGCAATCTTAAGCTGTAGAACAGTGAATAAGAGGAGAAAAAATAGATAAAATAAACTAATAACCACAGAGGACAGAATTTAAAAAAACAACAACTAAACAATAGTTCAAAATTTCAAAATTTAAACACTTAAATGTTACAGCGGGCGAACATTACCAGAATAAATCAGGAAATGTAACAATATGTCATTCTTTTTGTTATTAATTTGCATTAGGGACCTTTTCAAAGCTTCCATTTCTCAAAATAAATTACATTTTTGTATGCACTTCTGTTTATGAATATAATATTTACCTTGCAAAATGTAAAAGTTAACAACATAATTATTTTACTTTTGTGTGAATAAGTACAAATAATATTTTTTAAAGATATGCAAATTATAAGCATATAATTAACATTTCTTTGCAAAAAAATAGAAAGGCACTAACGTCAGACCAAAAACTAAGAGACAAATCACAATTATAAAACAAAATGACACTAGTCCACATGTGTGTTACAGAAACTGCAAGTATTGCCAATGTCCACGAATTTAGAAGAGCTACTTTACAATTTGTGAAGTATTTTGAAATGCACTCTTTTACTTTATTGAAACTTTGTAAGGATTTGACAAGATCTTTCCCAATTAATATCAGAAATTTGTGCATTCCAAAAAATTCCAAGGAAATTTCAAAAGCTAGGGGGAGATATAAACAATATCATAGGAAGTCATTAAAGGATGTACATGCTTGCACAATTCGCAAAGCTTTTTGCTCCTTTGAGGGCTATATTGACTCAATATAATGCTTCACTTCATTTTTAAATGCAATAAAATATTGATTTTTACCTGAAAATTTACATTTATGAATATGAAATTTGGCTATTAAAATAAAGAAATTAATTTAAAGAACGTGTGGGTCTGTTAAAGTTGTTATTGTTTACTGAGCGAACCATGTGCGCGTGACATCAATCCGCTCTCACCTGCGGCGCGCGTGAGCTCAGTGAGCGCGTTCATGTGCGTGCGCGTGCAGCAGCTGCGCCGTTATTTGCTTACTTTCACTCAAAACCACAAAGTGTCTCAGAAGATGCCGAGACAAACCGAACCGCAGCGATTCTCCCCGGTTCATTCCGATCATCTCTGCTGCTGTCTGGGAATGTGAGGAATTAATATCTCTGATCCTCCGTGTCTGTCAGATTCCCGCGCTTCACTCGCGTTTGCCTTTAATTATGGCGGGTTTTCGTTCATTATCAGGCTCGTGCTGTTAAAATAGATCTCCCTTAAAGGAGTAATTCACTTTTAGAACAAAAATTTACAGATAATGTACTCACCCACTTGTCATCTAAGATGTTCATGTCTTTCTTTTTTTGGTCGTAAGGAAATTATGTTTTTTGAGGAAAACATTTCAGGAATGTTCTCCATATAGTGGACTTCTATGGTGCCCGCGAGTTTGAACTTCCAAAATGCAGTTTAAATGCATCTTCAAAGGACTCTAAATGATCCCAGACTAGTAATAAAGGTCTTATCTATCAAAACAATCGGATATTTTCTAAAAATATTTACTATTTATATACTTTTTAACCACAAATGCTCGTCTTGTCTAGTTATCCGCTGCACATTGCATACTCTACAGTTAGGGTATGTCAAAAAACTCATCGCTGTTTCACATTTTTTGGAAAGCATGTTTGATTTCTTTGCACATTCACTTTGTAAACACTGGGTCGGTACTTCTGCAGCGATGTTGGATGATTTTGAAGTTGGAGGAGAAAATGAGATGGGAGTTTTTAGACATACCCTAACTGTAAAGTACGCATGTGCATTGCAGAGCTAGACAAGATGAGCATTTGTGGTTAAAAAGTATATAAATTGTAATTTTTTTTTAGAAAAGAACATATTGTTTTGCTAGATAAGACCCTTCTTCCTTGGCTGGGATTGTTTAGAGCCCTTTGAAGACAAATATAAGCTGCATTTTGGAAGTTCAAACTCAGGGCACCATAGAAGTCCACTATATGGAGAGAAATCCTGAAATGTTTTCCTGAAAAAACATAATTTCTTTATGACTGAAGAAAGAAAGACATGAACATCTTGAATGACGAGGGGGTGAGTACATTAACTGTAAATTTTCATTCTGAAAGTGAACATATCCTTTAATAAAAATAACAGAGTTAAAATAAAACAATTTTTTTCAATTTCGAAAGTTGAATGTTCCGTCAAAGTTCACATCACCAATCAAAAACATTTTTTTTTTAAATGTGATTTTAAGAAGTTTAAGAGAGCATTCAGAAGTAGTGTTCTTGTAATATTCGCAAATGGAAAGTTCCCTTAATGTTTGTATAACTAAGAAAAAACGTTTTTAAAAACTTTTTCATAGCTTTCTGGATTCATTAGCAAAACATTTTTAGAAAATATTTTTGCAAGCTGCATTACTGATTTTTTTTTCCACAGTGATGGATAATGAACCATGAACCACAGCTGTGTTTTGTTTGTTTCATGAGTTCCTTATTTGTCCTGAACAGTTAAACTGCCTGCTGTTCTTCAGAAAAATCTTTCAGGTCTCACAAATTCTTTGGTTTTCCAGCATTTATGTGTATTTCAACCCTTTCCAACAATGACTGTATGATTTAGAGATCCATCTTTTCACACTGAGGACAACTGAGGGACTCATATGCAACTATTACAGAAGGTTCAAACACTCACTGATGCTCCAGAAGGAAAAAACATGCATTAAGAGCCGGGGGTGAAAACTTTTGAACAGAATGGAAATGTGTAAATTTTTCTTATTTTGCCTAAAAATCGTCTCAGGTTACGTATGTAACCCTAGTTCCCTGAGAATAGGGAACGAGACACTGCGTCCTCTAGAGGGCGCTTTTGGGGAACGCTGCAGCGTGCCTCGAGTCTGAAGAATGCATAGAAAAACTACATGAAATGGCCGGCGCCAGCGTATGACGTCACCGCGGCGCGTCAGTCGCTGCCGTTGCGTCACTACCGGGCGACCATAACATAAAGAGGCGCCCGTGCAACACAATACATCTTCAAAGTCTGAAGCTTTATCGTCCGAAGCATGGCGAAGAAGCCTAGAGGACGCAGTGTCTCGTTCCCTATTCTCAGGGAACTAGGGTTACATACGTAACCTGAGACGTTCCCTTCCGAAGGGAACTCTCACTGCGTCCTCTAGAGGGCGCTTTTGGGGAACGGTATACCAACGCTGCCATGCTGAGGGGAGTGCATGCTAAGCCAGCGAGCACTAAGCAACAATTCTGAGAGGAATTGCCCCTACTAGGACGTGGTGACGGCTGTCAAAACGTTACCCCTCCCGGCCAGAGGCCTGACCTGTTACCCACTTACCAGACTGGGTAGAACCCAGGGCACAGCTCAGGCTTGGAATTATAGTAATTCCTTCTGAGGGAAACGGCTAAGCTTCGATGGAAACTTAGACTTGTCAGAACCAGAAACTACCGCAACATAGGGCCTAGTTCCCTCAGGAACTGGCTCCCATATGAGGGCAGAAACCTGTCCTGGGTCCGTTCAAAGGGCCACTAGTAGTGGCGCGCCCTAATAGTGGATGGTCAGCAGACATCAGCTAAGATATCAAAGGAGTCGAACCCAGGGAACCGGGGTTGTGAGCCGACTCCAATAGATGGGAACAAGGCAAAACGTGTGACCCATACCAAAAAGGGATTTAAAAGAGGAACCCAAACTTGGTGGGAACCTACCAACACGTGGATTTTATAAAAGTGCCCCAGGTGTGTGTGCACTTACCACACTTGTGGTTTTAACTGGAAGACGCCCAGGCATAGCGTGGGACGCTTACCGACATGATCGGTTTTAAGGAGAGTGTTTTCCCAGAGGGTTTCACTATCAGCTCCATGCCGTCTGAAGAGACGGAAAGGGGATAACCCTGAAGGTGAGGGGATTGCCACACTAACCCTCCCCTGGACAGAAGCTCGCAAGCTATCTGTCAACAGAGAAGAACATGGAGCTGAGACCATCCTGCAATAGTGGACGACAGTAGAGGACAAAAATCCTGACCCTGATCCACAGGGAGGATCGCTTCTCCAGAAGGGGGCACTGCTGTCTTTTAGGGAACCCTTAATGAAAAGGGGGAGCGTGCACAGCCCGGTCCACGCGACCTGTATGAAGGTCTGGCAATCTCACGAAGGTGGGTTGGCGCTCATAGAAGACCCTTCCCAGAAGGGGAGCTGCACAACCGAACAGGAGCGAATGCTCTCACTGTTACCCTTCATAGAGGGGAGCATACATCCAGAATAAAGGCTGGAGAGTAGAAACCTGAAGCATGAAGGTCAAGCTCCTACCCTGGGAAACAGGGAGGAGAACTTGGCCACCAAGGAGTGGTGCTCTTATAAGTGAACCCTGGAAAGGGGGCACGCCAACATCCTTGTAGCAGGTCCATAACTCTCAAAGGTCTGTCCCTGGTAGATTCCTACCCTCAGGAGGGAGGAAGCATTCAGTCCTGGGAAGTTGCTCTGAAGGAAACCCTGAATTAGGGGAGCTCAGGTCTGTTCCAGCAATCCTGCGCACAGGGAGGAACGTGAGCTCTTAACCTTAACAAACCCATTCCTCAGAAGGGGGAGCACTCAGTCCTGGGAAGTTGCTCTGAAGGAAACCCTGGATTAGGGGAGCTCAGGTCCGTTCCAGCAATCCTGCGCACAGGGAGGAACGTGAGCTCTTAACCTTAACAAACCCATTCCTCAGAAGGGGGA
>NC_133380.1:1627379-1660598 GCF_049309525.1 Garra rufa | reverse complement strand
GACTGGAAAAGCACACATGAGCAGCGATCTCCCTAAATGACTTCCGTTTGCCAACATGCGGCCTTTGCTCAGAGAGGTCAGACAAACACGGCCGTTCAAAGGGCCGTTAGGAGAGAGTTTGAAGTTTTATTTCCTTTGCTGATGGTCTGGTCGGATAAGGACGGAACTGTTTGTTTGTTCAGACGCTGGTCATTTCCCCAGGGCTCCTCTGCTGCAGGTGAAAGGGTGCAGGAGAACAACTTAAAAGCGAAAAAAACATAACAAAACTCTAAAATTAACATGAAACCAGAAAATTAAAAAAATAAATCAAATTCTAAATATTAACAAAAACTATAACAGTATCTCGGTGATACTAAAATATCACACACTTGTTCACTGACAGTAATCCAGTCTGTTGAGTCGGTGTCAAGCGCACAGACAAAGACGCGAGCAGAAGCTCCTTGTGACGGGAGTCACACCCGATCGGGAGGAATTCATTCCACGGCTCTTCAAAGGGATGCCAGGCTGTCACTGACATACACCTCCTGCTCCATCACAATCCGTCCCGTTAAGAGGAAAAACATGGGCTTAAATTACTCGCAGATGGACGCGCTCACGGGCCCTCCGCGCCAACAGCGGCGCGACACGAAACGCGCGGCCCCTGAGCCCGAGGCACGGAGGCCGGAGACATCAGAGGAATGACTGGAACGATCCCGAGGAGCTCCAGGTTCTGTCTTTAATTCAGAGATGTATGGAGTCACACTTCACGGCCGCTGCAGTGTTGATCCGTTTGATGTTTACAGCTCCTCGCGCCGTTCATAGAAAGCATAGGATGTGTTTAGCGGCTCTTCCTGCTTCGACACCCAGAACATCTTGATTTCGCTTTCCTCCGTTTCATTAGACCGGCTTCCACTTCGCTTATTTGGACCCTTTTGAACTGCTTACTTCAAAGAGATCCAGAGAAAGGTTGCCTTCACTGAACAGACAGCGATCATCAGCCGCAGGTGGAGACCCACCTTCAGTATAGACGGCCAAAATCTCAACTATTCAGCTTGATTTCCTTTAAAATGCTCATTTGCCTTTTCAAAGTGACATCCAGACCAACCGGAGCCAGAGGAGATAGAGTTCAGCATAGATAGATAGATAGATAGATAGATAGATAGATAGATAGATAGATAGATAGATAGATAGATATTCAGATAGATAGATATTCAGATAGATAAATTGATATTCAGATCTATAGATTTATATTCAGATAGATAAATTGATATTTAGATATATTTTCAGATAGACTGATATTAAGATATATACATATATTGATGAATATTTAGATAGATTTTCAGATAGATAGATATTCAGATAGATAAATTGATATTCAGATAAATTGATATTCAGATATATATATATTCAGGTAGATTGATATTCAGATAGATATTCAGATAGATAAAACTGATATTCAGATAAATTGATATTCAGATATATATTCAGATAGATAGATATTCAGATATATATTCAGATTGATTGATATTCAGATAGATAAATTTATATTCAGATAAATTGATATTCAGATAGATATTCAGATATATACGTATATTGATTGATATTCATATATATTAAGATAGATTGATATTCAGATAGATATTCAGATAAATAGATATTCAGATATATATTCAGATAGATAGATATTCAGATAGATAAATTGATATTCAGATAGATATTCAGATAGATTGATATTCAGATACATATTCAGATAGATTGATATTCAGATATATTTTCAGATAGATTGATATTCAGATATATTTTCAGATAGATTGATATTCAGATATATTTTCAGATAGATTGATATTCAGATAGATAAATTGATATTCAGATAGATATTCAGATAGATTGATATTCAGATACATATTCAGATAAATTGATATTCAGATAGATATTCAGATAGATTGATATTCAGATACATATTCAGATAGATTGATATTCAGATATATTTTCAGATAGATTGATATTCAGATAGATACATTTGATATTCAGATATATATTCAGATAGATAGATATTCAGATAGATAAATTGATATTCAGATACATATTCAGATAGATTGATATTCAGATATATTTTCAGATAGATTGATATTCAGATATATATATATTCAGGTAGATTGATATTCAGATATATATTCAGATAGATAGATATTCAGATAGATAAACTGATATTCAGATAAATTGATATTCAGATATATATTCAGATAGATAGATATTCAGATATATATTCAGATTGATTGATATTCAGATAGATAAATTTATATTCAGATAAATTGATATTCAGATAGATATTCAGAGAGATAGATTGATATTCAGATATATAAGTATATTGATTGATATTCATATATATTAAGATAGATTGATACTCAGATAGATATTCAGATAAATAGATATTCAGATATATATTCAGAT
This sequence comes from Garra rufa, assembly GCF_049309525.1. Classification (NCBI taxonomy): domain Eukaryota; kingdom Metazoa; phylum Chordata; class Actinopteri; order Cypriniformes; family Cyprinidae; genus Garra; species Garra rufa. Next base: position 1,658,168 of record NC_133380.1, on the reverse strand, counting down.
AGATAAATTGATATTCAGATAGATATTCAGATAGATTGATATTCAGATACATATTCAGATAGATTGATATTCAGATATATTTTCAGATAGATTGATATTCAGATAGATATTCAGATAGATACATTTGATATTCAGATATATATTCAGATAGATAGATATTCAGATAGATAAATTGATATTCAGATACATATTCAGATAGATTGATATTCAGATATATTTTCAGATAGATTGATATTCAGATAGATATTCAGATCGATTGATATTCAGATAGATATTCAGATAAATTGATATTTAGATATATATTCAGATAGATAGATATTCAGATCGACTGATAATCAGATAGATATTCAGATAAATAGATATTTAGATATATATTCAGATAGATTGATATTCAGATAGATAGATATTCAGATACATATTCAGATAGATTGATATTCAGATATATTTTCAGATAGATTGATATTCAGATAGATATTCAGATAGGTAAATTTGATATTCAGATATATATTTAGATAGATAGATATTCAAATAGATAAATTGATATTCAGATATATATTCAGGTAGATTGATATTCAGATAGATATTCAGATAGATACATTTGATATTCAGATAGATAGATAGATAGATAGATAGATATTCAGATAGATAAATTGATATTCAGATATATATTCAGGTAGATTGATTTTCAGATAGATATTCAGATAGATACATTTGATATTCAGATAGATAGATAGATAGATAGATAGATAGATAGATAGATAGATAGATAGATAGATAGATAGATAGATAGATAGATAGATAGATAGATAGATATTCAGATAGATAAATTGATATTCAGATATTCAGGTAGATTGATATTCAGATAGATACATTTGATATTCAGATATATATTCAGATAGATAGATAGATAGATAGATAGATAGATAGATAGATAGATAGATAGATATTCAGATAGATAAATTGATATTCAGATATTCAGGTAGATTGCTATTCAGATAGATATTCAGATAGATACATTTGATATATAGATAGATAGATAGATAGATAGATAGATAGATAGATAGATAGATAGATAGATAGATAGATAGATAGATAGATAGATATTCAGATAGATAAATTGATATTCAGATATTCAGGTAGATTGATTTTCAGATAGATATTCAGATAGGTACATTTGATATTCAGATAGATAGATAGATAGATAGATAGATAGATAGATAGATAGATAGATAGATAGATAGATAGATAGATAGATAGATAGATAGATAGATAGATAGATAGATAGATAGATAGATAGATATTCAGATAGATAAATTGATATTCAGATATTCAGGTAGATTGCTATTCAGATAGATATTCAGATAGATAAATTGATATTCAGATATATATTCAGATAGATACATTTGATATTCATATATATATTCAGATAGATAGATAGATAGATAGATAGATAGATAGATAGATAGATAGATAGATAGATAGATAGATAGATATTCAGATAGATAAATTGATATTCAGATATTCAGGTAGATTGATATTCAGATAGATATTCAGATAGATAAATTGATATTCAGATAGATATTCAGATAGATAAATTGATATTCAGATATATATTCAGATGGATTAAAATTTAGATATATATTCAGATAGATTAATATTCAGATAGATATTCAGATAAATTGTTATTCAGATATATATTCAGGTAGATTGATATTCAGATAGATTGAAATTCAGATAGATAAATTAATATTAAGATATATATTCAGATAGATATATATTCATTTTTAGATAGATATTCAGATAAATATATAGATTGATATTCATATATTTATTGAGATAGATTGATATTCAGATAGTCTGATATTCAGATAGATATTCAGATATATAGATTGATATTCCATGTGCATTTAGTCTAAATGTAGGCTACTGTAAGATTGAAAATTTATTTTATTGCGTCTAAAATATATATTTTGGTATGTGAATTTCAAAAATAGTGTTTGTTGAGCTTTGAACTGTGAACATTATAGGCTATATAGCATATATTTAAAATATCTTTGGCCCAGAAAAAATATCCCAATATCCATAAACTGAGTTGTTTATAAATACTCTTCTCTTTGTAGCAGTTCAAAACAACACATGTAGAAACTTCCACATTTTTGTGGCTCATCAAGGAAACAGTTTGTGAATTCAGCGGTTTTCAGACTCATTCGGCCAGTCGAATTCCGAACAATCCGTTCAGATAAAGCAGCGCAGATGTTTGGGGAGAATTCGGGGTCAGTTTGTGATCATGTTGATGGTGTGGTCAAAACAGTCCAGTCTAACACAAACTGCGGCTATAATATCAGCGATAGAGTTCAATATGTCGCAATATGTCGCGTTTCAGCTGCGCATAAAGTTTTGTCAAACAAACATCGTGACGTCACAAGTGTCATGGCGGCGAGCAGTTCGGCTGTGTCAGTTTTAACTCCAAATGGACGAAGACAGACTATCAAAGTGTCTGCAAACACACCTTTATTACAGGTACGAGCTCGTTCACACACTCGTGTGTATTTACGAATCATGTCGCGAAGTCTGCGTGTGTTTACAGCGGCTCAAACCTAGTCAGCTTCTCGGATAATCGCGCTCTGACTCAGCCGAACTAGTATGTTCCCTATCTAGACAGCATTTGTGGGCAACGCAGATGCGTTAGAAGTGCTATCTATGCAACGAGCTGTCTATAGAGCACATATTGCGCTTGTCATTGTAGGATCAGGTTAACTACAAACCACTTAACAGTCATAGCTTTGGTGATCATAAACGCATTCTGAACTAATAGTACACGCATTCCCTAATCCCTACCTAGTGCACTAGACAGCCTTTGTTTTGGGGCATTGTGTTTAGATTGAACTGAGCTGGAAATATCCTAATCAGCAATCTTGGGCATCGTAGGTACAGTAAATTCTAGATCAGATGAGCTAGTGAGCTGCCTATGTAGTGCACTAGATGTGTTGACAACATGACAGGCCCGATCATAATGATTTGACACTTCTGGTGTAACAGGATGATGCTAGTTTTCTTACATTTTCAGGCTGATTTGAATATTAAATAATGAGTTTTATGTTTAGAAATAATTAATTTTTAAATGTTTAATTCAGGTTCTTGAGGATGTGTGTAAGAAACACGGCTTTAATCCAGATGAACATGGACTCAAGTAAGTGTAACTTGAAATATGTGTTTGTAATACATATGTATGTATGTGTGTGTGTGTGTGTGTGTGTATTATTATTATTATTATTATAAAAGTATGTATAATTTCATGTTTATTATTAAGTTAAGTAGGGTGTATATGTGACCCTGGACCACAAAAACAGTCATAAGGGTCGATTTTTAAAAAATCGACATTTATGCATTATCTGAAAGCTGAATAAATAAACTTTTCATTGATGTATGACAATATTTGGCTGAGATACAACTATTTGAAAATATGTAATCAGAGGGTGCAAAAAAATCTAAATATTGAGAAAATCGCCTTTAAAGTTGTCCAAATGAAGTTCTTAGCTATGCAAAGTGCTAATCAAAAATTCATTTTTATATATTTAGGGTAGGAAATTTGGAACATGGATCTTTACTTATTATCTTAATGATTTTTTGGCATACAAGAAAAATGATGATTTGGACCCATACAATGTATTGTTGGTGCTACTTAAGACTGGGTTTGTGGTCCAGGGTCACACATTTGAATATATTTATTTATATATATATATATATATATATATATATATATATGTATGTGTGTGTGTGTGTCTGGCAGCTCATTGTCTCTGTTTTGTCTTTGTCCGCAGGTTTCAGAGGAATGTTCTAGATTTGTCTCTGCAGTGGCGTTTTGCCAGTCTGCCCAATAATGCCAAGCTGGAGATGGTGGCGTGTTCACGGCCGCAGATGGGAGCTGAGAGCGCGGTGTGTGTCTGCATGTTTAACACCACTGTCTGTTTGTCAGTGACACTTCATTAAATCAGTTGATTTAGTTTGGCTGCTTTAGCCAGAACTGACACAGATTGACCACTGAAAATATGTGCAATTTAACAATTTGCACATGAAGCCACAGTGAAATCCCCATATCTCTGGAACTGAGCCATACTGGGCCTGAAAAATGAATATTGCAAAAGAAATGCTTATTAAGAACCAACATCTAAAGAGATATTAAGGCCCAATCCCAATTCTATTTTCTACCCCTTCGCCTACCCCTCGCCCCTTCCCCTTGTCCCTTGAAACAAAGTGTAAAGGGGAAGGGCTAAAATATTTCCCCTAAGAAATGGGACACCACTACAACACTGTTATACATCATCATAGGTTGTCGCTAGTTCCTAATGTTACGTCAGAGGACATGCGCAGATGTTTATCACTCATTCCAAGATGTCAAAATGTTGTCATGTTTCAAAAAGTACAAATGTACGCTGTACGCACCGTTCATTCACATGTGGCCGTAAGCAAAACAAACAACGTGTTATCACATGCGCGGCAAATTGCTAATCAGTGTAGTGGTGCCTGGAGAAGTATATATGCTTCATTTGTGAATTTCGTTTTCAACTTTCTATTTGAACGCGTTCGTTTTCTGGATCCTTGGACTAAAATGTTTACAGGGGTTCACTTGTTTAAGAAATTTCTGATCGTAAAAATCAGCTTCTTTTTATTTGTAAGGTATCGTTTTTATTATTATGTACTGATTTAAATTACTGGTGCGGTAGACGTATCGGGCGCAGGTGCATTCATCAAATACATTTCAAAGCAAGCCGGCTCCACGGTCCTGACTGCATCATCACTGCCTTTATTGGGTGTTTTTAGCGAATATTTACATTTATTCACATGACTGGATGTGGTGGACTGCCATGATTTTGGCGAATGCCGGACACTACTGAATAATGCGCATCAGAGGGGATTTAAAAAGTGAAAGTGTATACACCGTATACCTGCGTACACCCTCCACTACACCACCGTTGCAAATTGCCGTGCCACTGGTCTTTCATGTTTCTAACATGCAGTCAAGTGTATATGACATAAAAATATATTTTGTAATATCGTGCAATCAGTGCTATCTGCTAGCAAACTTTAGCGATTTTTTTGCAAACGTTTATTTACAAAACAACACCATAAACACAAACACAAGATTGAAGGTAATATACATATAATGAAACATTATCATCAAAATCCTTATTAAAGGCAAAAATTACTTATATTTACGAGTCTGCTTGCTCGAGTGAGCAGCCATGTTGGAAATTTCTCTTAGCCCTTCGTTTGAAGTGAGGTCCTGAAAAATCTTCGTTTGGAGGGCTATCTGGCCCTTCCCCTTACCCCTACCCCTCCAACCAAAAGAGAAATGAGACACCCCTACCCCTTCACGTGAACGCGCCAAACGGAGGGGTAGGGCTAAGTGTAGGGGTAAGGGGTAGAATTGGGATTGAGCCTAAGACTTTTTGAGTTACCTGGAATCGAACTTTGGGGGGGGGGGGGGACTTCATCTTTCTGAAGTCATTTTATCCTCCTGTAATTTGGCTCCAAAGGTGAAAATTGTCATTTTGGGTTGCTCAGTAAATAAACATCCATGATATTTAATGTTTTTTTTTAGAAAAAAGAGAAGTTTCTGAAATGTGGTTGATTTGACATGAAAATGAGACTTTGGCCTTCGATTATGTGATGCATTCATGAGGGAAACTGAATAGTCAGCTGGAAATAATGTAGGATGGGATGTTGTGCATTGTGATTTTATTGGATCGTGAAAAATATGAGCTGTGGTTTTATTGGCTAATATAATAATTTTTGCATGTTCCAGAAGTGGTGCATGTTATTATGAAACTTCATTCGACTCGGCATGACCAAGGATTCAGAGGGAAAAAAAAGAATTTTCCTTCTAGACCGTACAGTTCAAAAGTTATTAGCATAAAAAAATTTACATTTCGGACAAGTGGTGGCCCTAGAGAGTTTGAGTTAGAGACTTCAAATTAGTTAATGTTGAGACTGTCCTCTATCAGTGTGCCAAATTACACAACTTTCCCGCAAACAGTTCTATGGGCTGCTATAGATTTCCAGAGCGATTTTTGGCGAAACCATTGAGAAATTATAAGCAAAAATAGCCATTTTTCATATCTCCTGACCACTAGGTGGCACTGCGCCAAAACACTGCAGGTAGCCTCAGGTCATGCTTGTTGTAACACACACCAAGTTTAGTCTCATTACGCTAAACCGTTTCAGAGATATAGCCTCACATCCATTTTTGGTAGAAATCTACGCTTTTCGTAGAATTCATTTGTGTGTTATTCGAGAACGGTTTGACTAATCAACTTGAATTCCATAATGTTTTGCCAGCACGGTCTGAAGAAGATCTGAGCCAATTTTGGTGAAAATCAGACAAACCATCTAGGAGGAGTTCAAAAAAGTAGGTGTTACGAACTATTAAACTTAGGGAAAAAACTAAATCTTACGATTTTTGAAATTTGGACTTCATTCGACTCGACATGACCCAGGGATTCAGAAAAAAATTCAGAGAATTTTCCTTCTAGACCGAACGGTTCAAAAGTTATTAGCATAAAATAATTGAAATTTTGGACAAGTGGTGGCGCTAGAGAGTTTGAGTTAGAGACTCAACAATGTTAATGTTCAGACTGTCCTCTATCCGTGTACCAAATTACACAGCTTTCCCGCAAGCAGTTCTATGGGCTCCCATAGATTTCCGAATACGATGCTTGGCCCCTAATAAACAAGTACAATAGTTCTGATGTAATTTAAAAAAATAACAGCAATTATAATCAATAATTTTGAGTAAAATAATGGTGATTATGAGTTTATCCATTATGCATCATGACTAAAATATAAGCTTTAATGGACTAAAACTAGACTTAATTTCCCAAACGTTCAGTCAACTAAAACAGGACCGTTTGACTAAATAAAAAATAAATTTCAAATACTACAGAACCAGTCATAACGGTCAGTTTTTTTACATTGGGATTTATATGCTTTCCATTGATGTATGGTTTGTTAGGATAGGATATTTGAAAATCGGGAATCTGAGGGTGCAAAAAAACATCTAAATATTGAGAAAATCGCCTTTAAAGTTGTCCAAATTAGGTTTTTAGCCATGCATATTACTAATCAAAAATTAAGTTTTGATATATGTATGGTAGGAAATGTACAAAATATCATCATAGGAAATGATCTTTACCTAATATCCTAATGACTTTTGGCATCAAAAATAAAAAAATTATCATTTTGACCCATACAGTGTATTTTTGGCTGTTGCTACAAATATATATATATAAATACCCGTGCTGCTTAAGACTGGTTTTGTGGTCCAGGGTCACATTTGATACAGGACTAAGACTAAATGAAGAAGCATTGCAGAATGAGCTTTGCTCTGTAACTGCAGGCGATGTGAGCGTTACGTAAGAGTTTAGTAAACATCTCTGCGTTCTTTCTGAGAAGTGATGCTTTCTCTGTCAGCGATCAGGGAGTTTAATGATCTCTCGTAATACCGCGCTGTGTGTGCTCAACTACCTCACCGGTCCAGCGTTTACTACAGCGTCACGCGCTGTGAAAATAATCAGCAGCTTGTTTGATTCCTTACTTCAAAACCTTTATTTTTGCTCTTTGAACACACATTCCACCTTAAACCAAAAGAAATGCAAAATAGGGCTGGAATCGCTTAAAAATCAAGCCAGTTCTTCATTTTTAAATGAAGAATCACTAAAAGGAGCCGTTTAACCTTCAGAAAACGCTGTAGGTTCATCTCGGGTTGCCAAACTGAGTGTTATTCATCCAACTTTTACATTTGTCAATAGCGTTTCATACAATACTAATCGTTTCAAAGCAGCTTGAAATATGATTTCAGTCAGTTTTTAAAGCTATTCAGTTCAATGTTAATTCTGGTTCAGTTCAATAACTGTAAATTTATCAATTTCAGCTGTAAAGCAGCTCTAAAAAGACAAAAGAGTCATTATTCAGATCAATTGAGTTTTTGATTTAGTTAAATAACTCAGTAAAGTTCATTTATTATAATGAAGATATGAAGACAATTTCAAAAGTCATTATTCAGATTATTTCAGTTCACTGTTGATTCTGATTGTTCAATAACTGTCTAAAGTTAATTTATTATAGTAAAAAGTTCAATTTCAGCTGTAAAACAGTTCTAATAGATTCATTTTTCAGATCCGTTTAATTCAATTTTGATTCTGATTCAGTTCAATAACCGTCTGAAGTTCATCAAGTATGAAACAGGTTTAACTTCAAATCTAAAGCAGCTCTAAAATGATTAAAGAGTCATTGTTCAACTCAATTCAATTTAAAGTCAATAGTCAATTTATAGTAAATTTAAAATCAGATCAATTAAGTTCATTTTGATTCTGATTCAGTTCATTATAAAAACAAGTTTAATTTCATTTAATAACATCTTTAAAATAGACAATTTTTGACGTAAAGCAGCTCTAAAAGGAAAATGGAGTCATTATTAGGATCATTAGATAAATTGAATTCAGATTTGTATCAGTAACTAATAACTCTAACATCAATAATGAAACCAGTTCAAATTAAGCCATAAAACAGCTCTAAAAGGGCATTACTCAATCTAATTTTGTTCAATGCTGATTCAATTCAGGTCAATAACTGAGAAGTTCATTATGAAACAAGTTCAATTTAAGCTGTAAAGCAACTCTAAAAAGACAATATAGTAATTAATCAGATCAATTTAGTTAATTGTGATTACGATTTAGTTCATTTAACTTAAGTTCATTCATTTTAACAATTATACAAGTTTAATGTCAACTAAAAAGCAGCTCTAAAAAGGCGTTTGAGTCATTACTCAGATAAATTCAGTTCAGTGTTGATTTTGATTTGGTTCAGTAATAGTCTAAACTTCATTCGTTATAAAAACAAGTTCAATTTCAGTTCTTAAAGACAGTAGAGTTATTGTTCAGATCAATTTAATTTCATTTTGATTCAGATTTAGTTCAACAACTAATCATTCTAAAATCCAAAAAGCCAATAAAGTCAATATTAAGATCAATTTAGTTACTTATAGCTATAAATATTGCAATAATTGTAAATGTATAGAACTAGTGGAACAAACCAGATAACACACATTGCTTTACACATTTTAGTTTAGTTTGGACCAAATGTTGGTAGTAGTGTAATGAGCTTTATGCTTTTGTCAGAACAGATGTTTGATGTGTTTTATGCTGTTGTGTAATGGTTTATATCAGCCCAGCGTAACCCGGTTCATTTGCACTTTGTTTACGAGCGTGTGTAATTATGCATTCCTGTCAATTACATGTTTGCGTGTCGTTTTGTGTTTGTCACATCCGTCCAGTGGTCAGTAAACATCCGTCTGGCCAGAACACATCTGCACTGCAGCTTCTGTCAGCGAATGAGCATCTGTCAGAAGACCAGAAAAACACCTAAAACTAAAAAAAACTAAAATGAAACTGAAAATATAAAAATAAAAACTAATACACAAAAATATAATGGTGTGTTAAAAATATACATTGTTGCGTTGACACAGGGTTCATACAAGATGCTTAAAGTGCTTGGAGTACTGGAATTTGAAATTTAAGGCCTGAAAAACCCTTGAAAATAGCAATATTCTTGAAGAGGAACTTAAACTGCTTGAATTATTGAAAGACAATATATCTATGAAATAAGTGTTTAATTTTGTCAATAACCGCACATCATTTTACGCATTCAAAATTAAAAAAACATCATACCTTTTTTGCTTATTTCAGTTAATGTCAGAAACAGTCTAAGCCAGTAGTAGTCCTGACAGTGTTGTGTAAACATGGCTGAACGCTGGAACTGCTCCAGTTGATCCAAACTCATGAATTTGATCATTAATTTCAAGTGATTCACTAGCAAACATCAGATCAAATTAAAAGAGCCATTTATTTTCATCATCGCTTGTACCTATTTTAAAAAGCATGTAGTGATGGGTGAAACGGAGCTTTTCAAAACTCTGAATCAGTTTAACTATTGTGTCGCAAAATGATTCGTCATTTCGAAGCACTCCAATTAGATTGTATATCACAAATCATTTGTTTCAGATCAGGACTTCAAATCATGTATCGCGAATAATTTGATTTAGGTCGGAACTTTGCATATTGCAAATCATTTGATTCAGATCAGGACTTTGGAGCATAGTTGTGAATCATTTGATTCAGATAGGAACTTCTGAGCGTGAATCATGAATCATTTGATTCAGATCAGGACTTTAGAGTAGGGTTGTGAATCATTTGATTAGACCAGAACTTTGGAGCATAGTTGTGAATCATTTGATTCAGATCAGGACTTTAGAGCAGGGTTGTGAATCATTTGATTCAGATCAGGACTTTAGAGCAGGGTTGTGAATCATTTGATTCAGATCAGGACTTTAGAGCAGGGTTGTGAATCATTTGATTCAGATCAGGACTTTAGAGCAGGGTTGTGAATCATTTGATTCAGATCAGGACTTTGGAGCATAGTTGTGAATCATTTGATTCAGATCAGGACTTTGGCGCAGGGTTGTGAATCATTTGATTCAGATCAGGACTTTGGCGCATAGTTGTGAATCATTTGATTCAGATCAGGACTTTAGAGCAGGGTTGTGAATCATTTGATTCAGATCAGGACTTTAGAGCAGGGTTGTGAATCATTTGATTCAGATCAGGACTTTAGAGCAGGGTTGTGAATCATTTGATTCAGATCAGGACTTTAGAGCAGGGTTGTGAATCATTTGATTCAGATCAGGACTTTAGAGCAGGGTTGTGAATCATTTGATTCAGATCAGGACTTTGGAGCATAGTTGTGAATCATTTGATTCAGATCAGGACTTTGGCGCAGGGTTGTGAATCATTTGATTCAGATCAGGACTTTGGCGCATAGTTGTGAATCATTTGATTCAGATCAGGACTTTAGAGCAGGGTTGTGAATCATTTGATTCAGATCAGGACTTTGGCGCATAGTTGTGAATCATTTGATTCAGATCAGGACTTTGGCGCATAGTTGTGAATCATTTGATTCAGATCAGGACTTTGGCGCAGGGTTGTGAATCATTTGATTCAGATCAGGACTTTGGCGCAGGGTTGTGAATCATTTGATTCAGATCAGGACTTTGGCGCATAGTTGTGAATCATTTGATTCAGATCAGGACTTTGGAGCATAGTTGTGAATCATTTGATTCAGATCAGGACTTTAGAGCAGGGTTGTGAATCATTTGATTCAGATCAGGACTTTGGCGCATAGTTGTGAATCATTTGATTCAGATCAGGACTTTGGCGCATAGTTGTGAATCATTTGATTCAGATCAGGACTTTGGAGCATAGTTGTGAATCATTTGATTCAGATCAGGACTTTGGCGCAGGGTTGTGAATCATTTGATTCAGATCAGGACTTTGGAGCATAGTTGTGAATCATTTGATTCAGATCAGGACTTTGGAGCATAGTTGTGAATCATTTGATTCAGATCAGGACTTTAGAGCAGGGTTGTGAATCATTTGATTCAGATCGGGACTTTGGAGCATAGTTGTGAATCGTTTGATTCAGATCAGGACTTTGGAGCATAGTTGTGAATCATTTGATTCAGATCAGGACTTTAGAGCAGGGTTGTGAATCATTTGATTCAGATCAGGACTTTGGAGCATAGTTGTGAATCATTTGATTCAGATCAGGACTTTAGAGCAGGGTTGTGAATCATTTCATTTAGATCGGAACTTCAGAGCATGGCATTATTTGATTCAAATAGGAATGTTGGACCGTGGATCACGAATCATTTGATTCAGATCAGAACGTCGGAGTGAGGATCTGTTTTTGTTAAACAGTAGAAAAGGCAGTACAGTTATAGAAACATAATGTAACAAGAAAATTTACCCTGGTTTTACTATAGTAAATCTGTAGAATATCTTATAATTCACTTTGTAATGTTTACTTTTATTTTTGCCATTTTTTCAAAATGGAAAATTAAAGAAGCAGTGATTGACAAGTCCTTGAAAGCCCTGCAGTTTGACTTCACAGTATCTGTACGATCCCTGTTGACAGGAAGTGCTCTCTATGACATCACAGCTCAGGCTCGATGACATCATCGGTTCCGCCGAACCACACGCATCCAAACGCGCAGCACGGCGTCCGTTCGGCACAAGAGCTCTGATCGCATCTGCCGTTTTACAGGACTGTGTTTACAACGGCGAGAGACAGCGAGAGGAGCGTTTGTGCGTTTGTAGCCGGATGAAAGGAAAAGGAAAATCACGCTCTCGTTTGATTGAGAGATCAAGGGCGAAAGCGATTAATGAGCGGCCCGCTCGTAAAGCACGATGGGTAAACCACCGTCCCGCTCTTCCCGCCAGCGTTTAACGGCCGCTCTCGCTCATGCTTCAGGCATGTGGATATATGTGTGTGTGTTTCTGTGGTTCTGTGGGCCTTGATGTGCTGCCCGGCTCCGTCTCACATTCTTCTGCTCAATTACAGGCTCTTCAGCATCTCCTGCGTGCTTTTCAGGTTTTTATCTCTTATAAAATGATTTTGGATCCGAGTTGGGGTTATTATTTACCACAGGCTTGTGAGGCTTTGAAACACAGTCAAGAGTTTTTAAGAGCGTTTGGATCAGACTCTCATTTCTTTCATGTTGTCTTTTCATGTCGATAACTGCTTTATTATTGTGGTGTTGTTGACTTCTGATTTCCATAAACGTACAAAAAGTGAACATGCTATCTAGCTGGGAATTTTATATACACCAAATCAAAATAAAAGACCCTGGACCACAAAACCAGTCTCAAGATATTTTGTACATTTCCTATAGTAAATATATCAACATTTAATTTAAGAACTTAATTTGGACAACTTTAAAGGCGATTTTCTATCCTAAGAAACGTACATCAATGCCAACCTCATTTATTCAGATTTTAGATTATGTAAACGTCTCAATTTCACAAAATCAACTCTTGTGATTGTTTTTTTTTGTTTTTTTTTGTGGTCCAGGGTCATGTATGTGTGTGTACTGTGTATATTTATTATGTATATATAAACACACAAACATACATGTGCATTGCCGCTCAAATGTTTAGGATCAGTATGATTTTTAATGCTTTTAAAGGACTTTTCTGCTCATTAAAGCTGTGTTTATTTGAATAAAAATGCAGAAAAAATTTTAATATTGTGAAATATTAATGCAATTCAAAATAATGGTTTTCTATTTTAATATACTTTAAAATGTAATTTATTTCTGTGATGCAAAGCAAATTTTTCAGCATCATTACTGCAGTCTTTAGTGTCACACGATCCTTCAGAAATCATTTTAATATGCTGATTTATTAACAGTGATATTTTTTTAGGATTCTTTGATAAATAAAACTTAAAAAAGAAAGCATTTATTTAAAATAGAAAACTTTGGGGTCAGTTAATTTTTTCTTTCTTTCTCTCTTTGAAAGAAATGAATACTTTTATTCAGGAAGGATGTGTTAAATTGATTAAAAAGTGAGAGTAAAGACTTTATTATATTCTATATTGTTAAAAAAGATTTCTATTTGAATAAATGCAGTTCTTTTAAACTTTTTATTGATCAAAGAATCCTGAAAAAGTATCACAGGTTCCAAAAAAATCTTAAGCAGCACAACTGTTTCCAACATTGATAATAAAATTAATAAATCAGTATATTAGAAAGAAATCATGTGACATTGTAGACTGGAGTAATGATGCTGAAAATTCAACTTTGCATCACAGAAATAAATTAAATTTTAAAGTATATTAAAATAGAAAGCCACTATTTTAAATGGCATTAACATTTTACAATATTACAGGGTTTTTTTCTGTATTTTTACAGAATACATTGGTATTTTTAATATAACAAATTATATTTTAAAGTATATTAAAATAAAAATAAAAAACTGTTATTTTGAATTGCAATTATTTCATAATATTACTTTTTTTCCAGTATTTTTCATCAAATAAATTGAACTTTGATGAGCATAAGAGACTTTAAAAAAACATTTAAAATCTTACTGATCCCAAACTTTTAAGCGGCAGTGTATATATTAAGGAAAAACATGTTAGCTTTGTATATAAAATATTGATATTTATATATAATATAAATGATAGACGTATACATACAAATATTTTTTCTGTAGTATGTAAACATCAACTTTTATTTTAAATGCAATTAATTGTAAGTAATCGTTTTACAGCCCTAATCCAGATGTTTCAGCACTGATTGAAAATAAGAGAACTAAAGCTTTTATTTTATTTAAAATTTAAAATTAAAAATGAAAATATAAAATAAAAGCTAATTAATAAAATTTATAAAAAAATTTAATAGTATTTAAATTACTATTTTGCTATATGTAGTAAAATAGTGACTTCTGTTCAAAAGTTTGGGGTCAGTATGATTTTTTTAAAAGAAATTAATACTTTTATTTATCAAGGATGCACTAAAGTAATAAAGTGCCAGTAAAGCATTTCTATTTCAAATAAATGTTGTTCTTTTCAGCTTCAAATAAAATGTATCAACTCTTTTCAACATTGATAATAATCATAAATGTTTCTTGAGCAGCAAACCAGCATATTAGAATGATTTCTGAAGCATCATGTGATCTGAAGACTGCAGTAATGATGCTGAAAATTCAGCTTTGATCACAGAAATAAATTACAATTTAACAGATATTCACATAGAAAACAGCTGTTTTAAATAGTAATCATATTTCACTTTTTTTATTAAACAAATCCAGCCTTGGTGTGCAGAAAATGCCCATTTTTGCCCATTTTTCATAATAATTTTTAACAAGTTCTCTGTCATGTCTGTGTTTTGTTTCAGGTGCGGATCGCGCTGCAGATGGAGGACGGCTGTCGTCTTCAAGGCTCTTTCTCGAGTGGACAGACGTTATGGGATCTCCTGACCCACTTTCCTCAAACCAGGTGTGTGTTGTTGTGTGAGTGAAAGCTGCAGCTGATTCACGTTTGAGTGTGTGGTTTATATGTGTGTGTTCTTTCTGTCTCTATTGATTGAAGTGAAACACATTCCTCTCCAGCAGAATCGAGTTCCCCGCTGCGGTTTTTAAATGCAGCCAGATCGTGTGAACCGTAAGACTCGCGGGACGTTTTACGAGCGCTCAGCGCCGCTGCCAAACGCTTTAAACCCTCATAACGCATTTGTGTCCGTTTTGACCCGGCAGAAACACAAAAACATTTCTAAAACATGCATAGTTTTTAGTGCATGAATTAAACTTTGCAAATGTTTTAAGACTTTTGAAATACACCTCATTTATTTTTTTCAGATTTTTTACATCTGTTTTTTTAGAGATATAACCATTTTCATGTTCGGGTCATTTTTGACCCGGGAATGTATGGAATACCATTAGATGTGAAAATACTTTCTGTAAAATGATCTGTGAAGTTATATTAGTGTCAAAAAACTGTTTCCTCATATCTCACATACTTTTGAGACTGAATTTTGTTGATAAACATGAAAATGTGTATTGACAAACCATTGCAGCATGAAAAATTAAGCACTTTTATTATCTGAAAGTGAATGTTTATGCAAGCTAAATGTTTTTTTTTTAGTTTGGAAACTTTTCAGAGTAATATGTTTTTTGATCCTGTTTTGTTAAAAATAAACGTAGTTTTCAGAAATTTTCAAGCAATCAAGGTATAATTTTTTTTATTTTTATTATTCCAATAGGGTTAATACTGATAATTCTCAGATTATATGTTCTTAAAAATGTAATGTAATTATATATTTAAATAAAATAAAAAAAAAGTTTTTTTAATGAAGTCTTATGTGCTCATTAATGTTTCATTTATTTGATCAAAAATACAGAAAAAGCTAATTAAAAAAAAAATATTTTTTTTTAATTAATATATGTTTTCTTTTTGTTACATACTTTAAAAAAATTATTTATTTCTGGGATGCAAGGCTGAATTTTCAGCTATTTTATTATGTTATGCTATTTTATTATCAATATTGGAAACAGTTGGAAACAAACTTTTACATAATTTTTTTGATGAATAAAAAGAACAGCATTTATTCAAAATAGAAGTTTTTACTATCACTTTTTATCAAATTAATACATCCTTGCTGAATAAAAATATAAATTTCTTTCAAAGAACGAAAGAAAAAAAATACTGACCCCAAACTTTGAACAGTAGTGTATATTGTTAATATAAATGCAGTTCTTTTTAACTTTTTATTCATCAAAGAATCCTTAAAGAATCACAGGTTCCAAAAACAATATTAAGCAGCACAACTGTTTCAAACACTGATAATAAATCAGTATATTAGAATGATTTCTGAAGGATCATGTGACACTGAAGACTGCAGTAATGATGCTGAAAATTCAGCTTTGCATCACAGAAATAAATTCTATTTTAAAGTATATTAACATAGAAAAACACTATTTTAAATTGCAATAATATTTCACAATATTACTGCTTTTTCTGTATTTTTAACTAAAGGAAAGCAGCCTTGATGAGCACTTCTTTAAAAAAAAAAAAAAACACACAAAATCTTACTGATCCCAAACTTTTAAACGGCAACGGCTACAGCTAATGCCAAATGCTGCACTTTTCACATGTCTCTTTAAATGGAGTTTTTAATTATACAAGGTTTTTGTGTCATTTGGAGCTACCGCTCATCATGTGGTGCGACCAATAGTCACAATAACTGTATTAAATTAAAAATAAAATATTTTTGTGGCTGAAATATGAATCCTTGCTACATTATGCTTAAGTGACTGGTTTTAATAAAACATTTTTATCAGTTTTACGGAATTTACAGGAAAAATAAGTCTGCTACATATAAGAAGGCAACTTTGAAATTATAGAACAAAAATATGTAATAAGATGCAAATGTGTGTGTGTGTGTGTGTGTGTGTGTGTGTGTGTGTGCATATATATATATATATATATATATATATATATATATATATATATGTATATATATATGGCCATGTTCTCATAGGCTCCTCCCACTGCTACAACAGGCCCCTCCCCTATCCTCACTGGCCACTCCCCCAGCTGTCACAGAACCTTAACTGCAATAAATTACATAAATTGACTTAAATACAATGGGATTCCGTTTGATTCCAAGTTTCATTCCCTTAAAAATCCAAAGCCGTTTTCCCAGAAACATGTGCCCTAAAAAACCTGTTGGTCTCAATCCAAGAACTGGACGTGTATACAGTATATCAGACACACGTGTTTGTGTCGCACGCACAGATCAGAATCCGGCCCGTGTTTGTTTGTTCTCCCCTGACAGATATTGTGATGCGTTTCCTCCTCGCAGGACGTCGGATCTGGACGCGTCTGGACCCACACCAGTGTGTGTTTACATGAGAGACGAGGTGAGACCGGCGCTTGATCTCTAAACATCTCTGAACACAAGATGTTTCGTCAATCCGGGCTTTTTGTGGATGATGAAATGTACCAGAAATATCCCATAGATGGTTTTCTCACTAATATGCGGCTTCATTCTCAGATCTGTCATATTGTGGAATTAAATAGCCGTTTCACAGCTTGGTTTTGTTGTTTAGGTGAGCGGTGAGGATGCGCTGAAGAAGACGACTCTGAAGTCTCTGGGTCTCACAGGAGGAAGTGCCATCATACGGTGAGCTGTTCGTCTCAGTAGCCAGGTTTCCATCCAAGGTTTTTTTTTTTTTTGGTGGAAAAACACACATTATTTTTTCACTCAATTATGTTGTAATAACGAGATGTTATGTCTTTTTAACGACATCTTTTCTCATTAAACCTACATCTTTTTTCGTAATAACGAGATGTTTTCTTGTTGAAACTGCGTTTTTTCACGCAAAAATGACAATTATCTTGTTAAAATGACATTTTATTTTCTCATAATAATGTTTTCTCATTAAAGTGACATCTTTTCTCTTAAAAACAAGAAATGTCATTAAACCAGAATAATTATCTTGTTAAAACTACATTTTTTTTCATTAAAACTACGTAATTATCTCGTTATAACGACATCTTTTCCCGTTAAAACGACATCTTTTCTCGTAAAAACTACGTAATTATCTCGTTATAACGACATCTTTTCCTGTTAAAACGACATATTTTCTCGTAAAAACTACGTAATTATCTCGTTATAACGACATCTTTTCCTGTTAAAACGACATCTTTTCCCTTTAAAACGACATCTTTTCTCGTAAAAACTACATAATTATCTCGTTAAAATGACATCTTTTCTCGTAAAAACTACGTAATTATCTCGTTATAACGACATCTTTTCTTGTAAAAACTACGTAATTATCTCGTTATAACGACATCTTTTCCTGTTAAAACGACATCTTTTCTTGTAAAAACTACGTAATTATCTCGTTATAACGACATCTTTTCCCGTTAAAACGACATCTTTTCTCGTAAAAACTACATAATTATCTCGTTAAAACGACATCTTTTCCTGTTAAAACGACATATTTTCTCGTAAAAACTACGTAATTATCTCGTTATAACGACATCTTTTCCTGTTAAAACAACATCTTTTCCTGTTAAAACAACATCTTTTCCCTTTAAAACGACATCTTTTCTCGTAAAAACTACATAATTATTTCGTTATAACGACATCTTTTCCCGTTAAAACGACATCTTTTCTCGTAAAAACTACGTAATTATCTCGTTATAACGACATCTTTTCCTGTTAAAACGACATCTTTTCTCGTAAAAACGATGTAATTATCTCGTTATAACGACATCTTTTCCCGTTAAAACGACATCTTTTCTCGTAAAAACTACATAATTATCTCGTTAAAACGACATCTTTTCTCTTAAAAACTACATAATTATCTCGTTATAACGACATCTTTTCCTGTTAAAACGACATCTTTTCTCGTAAAAACTACATAATTATCTCGTTAAAACGACATCTTTTCTCGCAAAACTACGTAATTATCTCGTTATAACGACATCTTTTCCTGTTAAAACGACATCTTTTCTCGTAAAAACTATGTAATTATCTCGTTATAACGACATCTTTTCCCGTTAAAACGACATCTTTTCTCGTAAAAACTACATAATTATCTCGTTAAAACGACATCTTTTCTCGTAAAAACTACGTAATTATCTCGTTATAACGACATCTTTTCCTGTTAAAACGACATCTTTTCTCGTAAAAACTACATAATTATCTCGTTAAAACGACATCTTTTCTCGCAAAACTACGTAATTATCTCGTTATAACGACATCTTTTCCTGTTAAAACGACATCTTTTCTCGTAAAAACTACGTAATTATCTCGTTATAACGACATCTTTTCCTGTTAAAACGACATCTTTTCTCGTAAAAACTACATAATTATCTCGTTAAAACGACATCTTTTCTCGCAAAAACTACGTAATTATCTCGTTATAACGACATCTTTTCCTGTTAAAACGACATCTTTTCTCGTAAAAACTACGTAATTATCTCGTTATAACGACATCTTTTCTTGTAAAAACTACATAATTATCTTGTTAAAACGACATCTTTTCCTGTTATAGCGCCATCTTTTCTTGTAGAAACGACATAATTAGCTTAAAAAGACACTTTTTTTCTCATAAAAACGAGATATGTTGTTAAAATGACAATTATCGTAATAAAACGACATCATCTCTTTAAAAACTGCTTAATTATCTCATCAAAACAACTTTTCTCATAATAATGAGATGTTTTCTTATAATTAAGATGTATGTTCTTATTAAAACAACATCTTTTCTCGTAAAAACGAGATGCTGTGTTGTTAAAACGACAATTATCTTGTTAAAACGGCATTTTTCATGCAAAAATTACATAGTTATCTTGTTAAAACAACCTTTTATTTTCTCATAATAATGTTTTCTCTGACATCTTTTCTCTTAAAAGCGAGATATGTCATTAAACCAGAACAATTATCTCGTTAAAACTACATAATTATCTCATTCTAACGCCCATCTTTTCCTGTTAAAACGCCACCTTTTCTTGCAAAAACGGCATCTTGTCTCGTAATAATGAGATTTATCTTTAAAAAGACATCTTTTCTTGTAAAAACAAGATGTTATGTTGTTAAAACGGCATATTTTCTTAACGAGAAAAGATGTCGTTAAAATGACATAACATCTCGTTATTCTGACATAATTGAGTGGAAAAAAATATGTGTGGCAGCAATGCGTCACTGTAAAAAATATTTGACGCAATGTTTGGCTTTTTAGCTTCATTCTTAATGTTCATTCTTGTTTTGTTCCGAGTTCTGTTCTACCGTTAGATTTAAAGGATTTGTTGTGGAGTGAGGGGAAGTAAAATAGCATGGTTTCTCAATGTTTTTAGACGCAGGTGCGTGATGTGACCATGATTCCTCATCTCACGTTCTGTTGTTTATGCTGCTTTTTGCGTGTAAAAGAAAAAATCAAAATATTGAGAAAATCACCTTTAAAGTAGTCCAAATGAAGTTCTTAGCAATGCATATCACTAATCAAAAATTAAGTTTTGATATATTTACGGTAGGAAATGTACAAAATATATTGATGGAATCCTTACTTAATATCCAAATTATTTTTGGCATAAAAAAAGAAAAATTGATCATTTTGACCCATACAATGTATTGTTGGCTATTGCCACAAATATACCTGTGCTAAGGTCACATATTCTCTTTGTCAATAACAAAACATTGCAAAAAAACTGGATGGAAGCTTGGCTCGTAATGACATCACATTGCTGACACATGATTATGATTTCTGCTCATTAGTTATGTGCTGAAAGGCTCCAGCTCCTCATGTCCCGCTGCATCCGTGGATGCGGTCGCTACGCCGAAGGATGCTGTTGCCAAGACAACCGTATCACTGCCGCCTCCAGAACCACCCGAGAAACCCGCCCCCGTTCCTATGGAAACCCCAGCTCCTCCCACTGAGGTTGCCGCCCCGGTGAACCATCATCCTGTCAAACAGGAAACTGAGGAGCCGAACGTGAGTCAAGAGCAGGCGGTGCGGCCCAAAACGAGAGCCGCCGGTGACCAGCCGCCGCAGTCCAAACTAATGCCACTAGAGGACGACGAGCAGCCCGGGACGTCCCAACAGTGCCATGGCTCCGCCCCCTCAGCCCCGCCCACCAACTTTGTGCCATTTTCAGGAAGCGGACAGCGTCTGGGAGGACCTGGCACAGCTGCACTGAAGACATCCACTTCATGGTCGTCTTGTGTGTCCGGCAGCCCACCGAAGGCCAAAAAACCCAAACCTAGCCATGAAATCAAGGTCTGTGCTTCCTATTTCATTTCCATTTTATTTTCTTCTTAGCTTGGCTTTTTTAAGATTTTAATTTTTTTTAAATTAAAAACAGTTTCTTCTGCTCAGTAAGGCTGCATTTATTTGATCAAAAAAAATTCTGAAATATTATTAGAATTTAAAATAGCTGTTTTCTATGTGAATATCTGTTAAAATGTAATTTATTTCTGTGATCAAAGCTACATTTTTAGCATCATTACTTTAGACTCTGGTCACATGATCCTTCAGAAATCATTCTAATATACTGATTTCCTGCTCAAGGAACATTTCTGATTATTATCAATGTTTAAAACAGTTGTGCTGCACAATATTTTTGTTGAAACCGTCATACATTTTATTTTTCAGGATTCACAGATTAATAGAACATTTAAAAAACAACATTTATTTAAAAAATAAATGTCTTTTACTATCACTTTTGATCAATTTAATGTGTCTTTAATGAATAAAAGTACTAATTTCTTTTAAATTCCTCAGCCAATCAGAATATTAGAATGATTTCTGAAGGATCATGTGATCTGAAGACTGGAGTAATGATGCTGAAAATGTAGCTTTAATCACAGAAATAAATTACATTTTAACAGATATTCACATAGAAAATAGAATTAAAAATAAAATTTTTAATTCTAATAATATTTCATATTTTTTACTGTATTTTTGGTCAAATAAATGCAGCCCTGCTGAGCAGAAGAGACTCTTAATGACTCTTAATGATTCCAAACTTTGGTCGCCAGTCTGATTTAAAATGGGTTTTATTCCTGTGATGAAAAAGCCAAAATAAAATGACAGTAAATTCTATTTTAACACACTGGTGACCAAAAGTTAGGAATCACTAAGATTTTTTTATTTTATTTAAAAAAAACCAATCTCTTCTACTGACTAAGGCTGCATATATTTGATAAAAATACATTAAAAAATATGAAATATTATTAAAATTGTAAAAATCTGTTTTCTATTTGAATATCTGTTAAAATGTAAATTATGTACATTACAGCAAATCCGCATATTAGAAAGATTTCTGAAGCATCATGTGATCTGAAGACTGCAGTAACGATGCAGAAAATTCAGCTTTAATTACAGGAATAAATTACATTTTAACAGATACTCGCATAGAAAACATCTGTTCTAAATTCTAATAATATTTCATAATTTTGATCAAATAAATGCAGCCTTGCTGAGCAGAAGAGACTTCTTTTTAATGGACATTTCTTTTAAAATGAAATGTATTCCTGTGATGGAAAAAGCCAAAATAAAATGTATGACAGTATATTCCATTTTAAAACACACTGGCGACCAAAAGTTTGGAATCAGTAAGATTTATTAATTTTGTTTTAATTAATAACAGTCTGTTCTGCTCACCAAGGCTGCATATATTTGATTAAAAAAATACATTAAAAATGATAAAATATTATTTGAATTTAAAACATGTTTTCTATGTGAATATGTAAAAAAATGTATTTTATTTCCTGTGATCAAACCTGAATTTTCAGCATCAAATCAGCATATTAGAATGATTTTTTTAAAGCATCATGTGACACTGAAGACTGCAGTAATGATGCTTAAAATTCAGCTTTGATCACAGGAATAAATTACATTTTAACAGATATTCACATAGAAAACAGCTATTTGAAATTCTAATAATATTTCACAATTTTTAAGCTGTTAAGCAGAAGAGGCTTAAAATCCTAATCATTCCAAGGTCTTTTTCATGGAAAATCTGCGTCTTCTCACGCCTTGTGTTTTGATCCGCAGGTCTTTCATGTGCGTTTGTTTGCGTGTGTCGTTCTGCTCTGTTGTTGATTTATCTGAGAGACGGACGGTGTGTTTTTGTTGTGTCTGAAATCAATCACGCGTCACCAGGTTTAGATCCGATCACACAAACAGCAGTCGTCTGGTGTTTCACACACGGATCTGTCTTTGTCTCAGACTGAAGTGTTTGTGAATGTGTTTCTTCAGCGATCGGTCAGTGCCAAACAAGCATCGAAGGACGAAGAGGAAACAGACGAATATCTGGAGGTAAAAACAGGACCGTACAATCATGCATCAGTATATAGCCATTGGCTTTCTTATGATATTGCATCAATATGTCAGATCCCTGCATTTTTTTGCATGTTGCATGATGCAATTTCCTGCAATTCAGCCAATAATGAATCAAAAGATTCCACTGATTCAGTGATTTGTGGTGTGTATCGTGTGTATTTGTGCAGCCGGTCGACAGGGAGCCGCTGATTTTCCATCTGGACTCCGGAGCCCGACGTCATGATGACCAAGAACTTCCTGACGAGTTTTTTGAGGTCACCGTTGACGACATTCGGAAGAGATTCGCGCAGCTGAAGAGCGAGAGGTAAGAACATATGACCACAGAGTGAGTCATTTACGCTGGAACCGCTCGGATTGATTCAAACTCGTGACTCGATCGTTCATTTCAAGCGATTCACTACCATTCATTTTAAGATTTCGACATTGCTTGTAACAATTTTATAAAGCACGTATAGTGATGGGTGAAATAGAGCTTTTCGATTTTTGGAGCTCGGATTGAGAATTATTTGATTTAGATCAGAACAAGTTTGTGAATCTTTTGCTTTAGATCTGAACTTCTGAGCGCGAATCATTTGGTTCAGATTGAAACTTCGGAACGCGATCCTTACGAGATCCTTCAGATTGGAACTTCGGAATAAATTTCATTTAGATCGTAACTTTGGAACGAATTTGCAAATGTTTGGCTGTAGATCGGAACTTTGGAAAGCGGAGCACAAATAAATTTGATTTAGATCGGAACTTCGGAACGCGAATCATTTGAACAAGATCCTTACGAGATCCTTCAGATCGGAACTTCGGAATACATTTCATTTAGATCGTAACTTTGGAACGAATTCGCAAATCTTTGGCTTTAGATCGAAAATTTGGAATGCGGTGCACAAATACATTTTATTTAGATCGGAACTTCGGAACGAATTTGCGAATTTTTGGCTGTAGATCGGAACTTTGGAAAGCGGAGCACAAATAAATTTGATTTAGATCGGAACGAGTTTTTGAATCTTTTGCTTTAGATCTGAACTTCAGAGCATGGAGCGCTAATCATTTGATTTAGATTGAAACTTCGGAACGAGATCCTTCAGATCGGAACTTCGGAATAAATTTCATTTAGATCGTAACTTTGGAACGAATTCGCAAATCTTTGGCTTTAGATCGGAAATTTAGAATGCGGTGCACGAATACATTTTATTTAGATCGGAACTTCGGAACGAGTTTGCAAATGTTTGACTGTAGATCAGAACTTCGGAGCTCGGAATACATTTTATTTAGATCGGAACTTCGGAACGAATTTGCGAATGTTTGGCTGTAGATCGGAACTTCGGAGCTCGGAATACATTTTATTTAGATCGGAACTTCGGAACGAGTTTGCAAATGTTTGACTGTAGATCAGAACTTCGGAGCTCGGAATACATTTTATTTAGATCGGAACTTCGGAACGAATTTGCGAATGTTTGGCTGTAGATCGGAACTTTGGAAAGCGGAGCACAAATAAATTTGATTTAGATCGGAACGAGTTTGCGCATCTTTTACTTTAGATCAGAACTTCAGAGCGCAAATCATTTGATTTAGATTGAAACTTCGGAACGAGTTCCTTACGAGATCCTTCAGATCGGAACTTCGGAATAAATTTCATTTAGATCTGAACTTTGGAACGAATTCGCAAATCTTTGGCTTTAGATCGGAAATTTAGAATGCGGTTCACGAATAAATTTTATTTAGATCGGAACTTTGGAATGAGTTTGCAAATGTTTGACTGTAGATCGGAACTTCGGAGCTCGGAATACATTTTATTTAGATTGGAACTTCGGAACGAGTTTGCAAATATTTGGCTGTAGATTGGAACTTCGGAACTCGGAACACAAAATTTTTTAATTTAGATCGGAACTTCAGAACAAGTTAGCAAATCTTTGGCTTTGGATCGGAATTCGGAGAGCAAAGCACAAATAAATTTCATTTAGATCGGAACTTCAGAACAAGATCATGAATCATTTTTTGCAAATTAAATGATTCCGATGAATTCAGTTGAATTAAATTTATTTGTGTTCTGCGCTCCGAAGTTCCGATCTTAAGCCAAAGATTTGCAAACTCATTTAGTTCTGATCTAAATCAAATTTATTCCTGCTCCGCATTCCAAAGTTCCGGTCTGAAGGCAAAACTTTGCGAACTCGTTCTGAAGTTACAATCTAAATCAAATGATTTGCGCTCCATGCTCTGAAGTTCTAATCTAAAGCAAAAGATGAAAATTCATTCAAAGCAAAAGAAATAATTCATTCCGAAGTTCGGATCTAAATCAAATGATTAGCAAGCCGCATTCCGAAGTTTCGATCTGAAGGCAAAAGATTCACAAATTCATTCCAAAGTTCGGATCTAAATCAAATGATTTGCGCTCAGAAGTTCCGATCTAAAGCAAAAGATTGACAAACTTGCTCTGATCTAAATAAAATAATTCTCAATCCGCTCTCCAAAAATCCGATCGACACATTCCGAAAGCATTTGCCAATCTAATGATTCACAATCTACACTCTGAAGGACCCCATCATTTAAATTCAGGATTCGTTGATCGGATCTTCGGAATGAATTTGTGAATCCTTTGCTTTAGATCGGAACTTCGGAGTGCGGATTGCAAATAATTTGATTTAGATCAGAACTTCGGAACAAGTTTGCAAATCTTTGGTTTTGGATCGGAAATTTGGAATGCGGAGCCCGAAAAAGTTTTATTTAGATCAGAACTTCAGAACGAGTTTGCAAATGTTTGGCTGTAGATCGGAACTTTGGAGCACGGAACACAAATAAATTTAATTTAGATCGGAACTTTGGAACGAATTCGCAAATCTTTGGCTTTAGATCGGAACTTCAGAGTGTGGATTGCAAATAATTTGATTTAGATCGGAACTTTAGAATGAGTCTTCTGCTTTGGATCAGAACTTTGGAGCACAGAGCGCGAATCATTTGATTTAGATCAGAACTTTGGAACGAATTCGCAAATCTTTGGCTTTAGATTGGAACTTCGGAACGTGAAGCGCAAATAAATTTGATTTAGATCGTAGATCGGAGTCTTTTGCTTTGGATCAGAACTACGGAGCGTGAATCATTTGATTTAGATTGGAACTTCGGAGTGATTTCGTAAAGTGAATACACAAATACAAATCCCTTAAGAAACTTAACCATGGTTTTACTATAGTAAATGTGTAGTATACTTTGTAATACTTTAGTAGTAATACTTTGCCATTTTTTACTAATATATATTTATTTATCTCGTTCTCGTTTTCTAGAATTTAAAATAAAGACATAACTGAGATCTCTGATTGAGGTTCTGGAAAATCAGTTGTGCTTGAAAAGTCCTTAAAAGTTCTGTAATTGACCGTTCTGATAGGACAAGAGCACATGATTGATGTGTGAAGCGACCAATCAGAGTTAACTTCCGCTGTCGCAGTGATGTTATTGTTAATGAAAATTATTAAAAATTATGTTTAAGTTGTTAGTATTGAAATAACTCAAATGAAATTATTTTAAACTTCATAAAAACTATATGGACATTTTAAAACCAAGAAGTAATAAAAATTTACATAATACATAATACTCCTCAGAATAAATTTTTGATCAGCCTGATCAGTGTAAATTGTTTGTATCTCGTCTTCTGGGAAGCATGTAAATCTCTTATGTCGTGACCTTTGCCCTCTGACTCCTCAGACAGAGTTTTATTTCTGAGCAATTATTGTGACTAAATTACTGTTGTACCGTATCTAATTAAAACCCACAGCAGACGCAGACAGACTGTCTCTCTCTGTCTGTCTCTTGTATTTCTGTCTTCCTTCAGCGACGGTCTGAGGTGGTTAATGAGATTTTAACGTGTGTTTGGCGTGTTTGTGTTCGGCATGCGTGTGTCGTGGTTTTTCAGTGTAACCGCAGCAGACGCACGTCTGGGATGCCAGACTAAAAACCTCGGTCATCTCAGATCTCAGTTCAGGAAATTCAGGAATGAAATAAATGTTTTACTTTTACTTGCTTTGTATTTTTGTGTGTTTCCTCACTGTTCTCTCCATGTGTTTGCAGGAAGGCGCTGGAGGAAGCTCCGCTCATGACTAAATCTCTGCGAGAGACTCAGATGAAGGAGAAGTTAGACAGGTATCCGAAGGTGAGTCTGTTTCAGGTGTGTGTCGTCTGGCCAGCGCTGGTCATGTGACTGGATTAATGCGGTTGTTTCATCACTGTGTTGATCAGGTGGCACTGAGGATCCAGTTTCCAGATCGCCACGTTATTCAGGGCTTCTTCAGACCTCTAGAAACAGGTAATATAAAAATATTATCATTGTACATTTTGCGATGTATTATGTTTAGTTGTATAATTTATTTTATTTTTATTTTATTATTTGTAGTTTTTGTCTTTATCCTGATGTATGTATAATTGTATTAAATTATTTTTATTGTATTATTTTTTTTATTTCTTTGTACTGTTTTTTTGTTCAATTCTATAAAAAAATATATATTTTATTGTTCTTTTCTTTGTTTTGTTTAGTGTCTAACATGAGACTGCAGATGTTACCATGATGTTTGTGTGTTTTTCAGTTGCTGTTCTGAGAAATTTTATCAAATCTTACCTGCAGGACCCACAAATGCAGTTTTACCTGTGTGAGTTTCATACACACACACACACACACACACACACATACACACACACACACACACATACACACTTGCACACTAGTGTTGCATGATATACTGCTACTAAAATGGTATTGCGAGACCCTGCTTTAAAATACGGAATGATTTTGCATTTTACTAGTACAGGTACTTTAAGAAAGCATTTTAATAAGAGCCATATTAACACTGTTGATTTAGGCTCCTATGATTAAAGAAAAGCTGCAAACGTGGACTGAATCGCGGGATTTAGTCACAAAAACAGAATTTACTATATATATGTGACCCTGGACCACAAAACCGGTCATAAGGTTTAATTTTACAAAACTGAGATATATACATCATATGAAAACTCAATAAATAAGCTTTCTATTGATGTATGGTTTGTTAGGACAGGACAATATTTGGCTGAGATACATCTATTTGAAAATCTGGAATCCGAGGATGCAAAAAAATCTAAATACTGAGAAAATCACCTTTAAAGTTGTCCAAATTAAGTTCTTAACAATGCATATTACTAATCAAAAATGACATTTTGATATATTTATAGTAGGAATTTTACAAAAAAAATCTTCATGGAACATGATCTTTATTTTGTTTCCCAATGATTTTTGGCATAAAAGAAAAATCAATAATTTTGACCCATGCAATGTATTTTTGACTATTGCTACAAATATACCCCAGCGACTTAAGACTGGTTTTGTGGTCCAGGGTCTCGTATATCGTATCATATACAAACAGAAACGTAAAGGCAGCAACCCATCAAAATAAAAGTTTGGTTTAAGTTGACAGAAATATTATTTAATGTAATGATAGTACTACTACTACTAATACAAATATTAATAAAGCAATATTTAAGGAATAATTACCTGAATGATTACTTACCAGAATTTATTTAAAAGTAAATTGTAAACACACAAAAAATAAAAAATAAAAATAATTAATTCTGCATAAAATCTAATTAATCTTTATAAATTAATTAGACATGCTTTTGATTATTAAAATTTAATGAAACTATTAAAATGGAATGCAGAAAATTAATAGAAAGCAGAATTTTATCAAAATAAAACTGAATTTGCGAAAAATAATAAAATGTATTTTATAGGGCCTCAATATGTGATTTTTGTTAAACTTTTAAGAAATTTCTGTTAAAACGTGTATATTTTATGATTTCAATTAATTAGACATCATTTTTGATTAATATTTTTTAATGTAACCACTAAAATAGAGTCTAGAAAAATTCAAAACTGAAAAAAAAATCCAGAAAAATTCAAATGAATTTGGAAAAAATAAAACAGAATTTGGGAATAAAGCAAATTTCATAGGGCCCTATTTATTTCATTTGTGTCTTTGTTTCATTGTTTTTGTCCTTTAGTTTTTGACTTGCATCTAGGTAAAGATAAAATAACAAAAACGGACTATATCATGATATAAATTGTTATTGTAAAATAAAATAACTATATCATGAAAGAAGATTTGGCTTCATCCTTTTAGCTCTTATCAAAGTTGCAAAGATCTCTACAAACCTGTAGACTCGCTAGTTGCTCGCCGTAGTCCATGTGATTTTTATTATTTTATAATTTATTTTAAAAGGGGACAAAATGCAAGAACGCTGTTTTTCACGCACCTGTCAAGTTTGAGATTTTGGGTTTTTTTTGTTTTTCATAAAGTGTTTTTTTCAGACTAGTGGAAAGAAAACACCCAAAAGACACTTTTAAGTGTTTTTTTTTTAGCATTTTATCTATTTGTGTCAATAGATTTTAATTACAATGCATATTTTTAAAGGCCATGAGTTTTTTTTCTCCTACACTAAGCCATAAATCTCCACTTCAGTAGCACTTACACACACTGAACTTTACATTTGTATTCCTGTCTTTATTCTGAAGGTTTATACAGAGGGATTTGTTCAGATATAATTCGCTTGATTTTATACATTTTATTCCCCCCAAAATTTTTTAAAATATAATGTTTCCTGTTCTAATTTTTTTCTGAATTACGTTGTGACTAAATGAGATACCCCAAATTCCCTCTGTAACTTTCAACTCTAATATGTAAAAAAATAAAAATAAACAAGAATTTTGAAAACTGACTTCATCCAGTGTTTAGATTTTTGTACTAGAAATGTGTGCAAATTAGCACATTTTTCATTAACTAATGGCTCATTTGCATATTTAAACCTAACATTTTAGAAAACTTGTAATACAATTTTTTTTTTTGCAATTATCAACGTAATTAATCATCTGGCTGAGTAAGGTGATAACTATTAGGTCATTTTTTTTTACCCTATTCACCTGCAGTGTCTCGCCTTAATAGATGAAAAAAAAAAACGATTTACTAAAAAATGACTTCACTTGTCATTATATGTTTTTGTCATAGTAACAGTCAGTAGTATTGAGATATTTTAGTCAGTTATCGCATTACAATTTTGGTATCGTGACAACACTTTTATAAACACAGACTGATGTTGTCCTACATGATGTATGTTTTATCTGAGTGTTTTTGTTTTCTAGTTGTTGCACCTCCCAAAACCATCCTAGATGATCCGAATGTCACTCTATTCCAGGTCAGACTGACTCTCTCTCGTGTGTGTGTGTGTGTGTGTGTGTGTGTGTGTGTGTGTGTGTGTGTGTGTGTGTGTGTGTGTGTGTGTGTGTGTGTGTGTGTGTGTGTGTGTGTGTGTGTGTGTGTGTGTGTGTGTGTGTGTCTGTCTGTCTGTCTGTGTGTGTGTGTGTGTGTGTGTGTGTGTGTGTGTGTGTGTGTGTGTGTGTGTGTGTGTGTGTGTGTGTGTGTGTGTGTGTGTGTGTGTCTGTGTCTGTCTGTGTGTGTGTGTGTGTGTGTGTGTGTGTGTGTGTGTGTGTGTGTGTGTGTGTGTGTGTGTGTGTGTGTGTGTGTGTGTGTGTGTGTGT